>NC_135954.1:90825660-90841601 GCF_053455715.1 Rhinoraja longicauda
TGGCAACAGCAAAGTGTCCAAAACAATGCAAGAGGAGAACGTGGGTAACTCACACCAATGCACACTTCACCCATTCACACCAGTTCCCAGTTGTGGATGCAGCCCAGATCATCATGCACGCCAAACTCCCTTTCATTGACTCCATCTACACTTCACGCTGCCTCGGCAAGGCCACCAGCAAAATCAAACACCAATCTCACCCTGGTCACCACCTCTTCTTCCTGCTCCCATCAGGCAAGAGGTACAGAAGTGTGAAAATGCACACCTCCAGATTTAGGGACAGTTTCTTCCCGGCTGTTATCAGGCAACTGAACCATCCTATCGTCCTGCAAACGGGAAAATTTGCAAACTCCACACAGACAGCACCCGTAGTCAGGATCAAACCCTGGACTCGGGAGCTGTGAGGCAACAACGTTACCGCTGCGCCACCGTGCCGAACCTTGATTCAGGGTCTTCAACTTCAAACATTCATTCTGTTTCTCGAAGGGTGCAAAAAGATTTATGAGGATCTTAGTGGGTCTGGAAGGTTTGAGTAATATGTGGATATAGGTTTGAGGCGAGAAAGGCCTCAACTACCTCCTCTGGCAGCTCGTTCCGCACACCCTACACTCTGTGTGAAAAGGTTGCCCCTCGGGTTCCTATTAAATCTTGTTCCCCTCGTGTTAAACCTGTGCTCTGGTTCTTCATGGCCCTTCCCTGGGACAATAGGATCTGTGCATCGACCTGATCTATTCCTCTCATGATTTTGTACACCTCTATAAGATCACTCCTTATCCCACTGCGCTCCAAGGAATACTGGGGCTAGTCACCTTATCTGTGCCTCTCTTGGTTTTATTCGACGTGACCCCTCAGCCTCCGTGACCCCGTGACCCCTCAGCGGCGCGCACGGACGCAGCGGCTCACAGCTCTCCCTTTCGGTGCGTTTTATGTGTGTTATCTGTGTTATGTCTGTTAGTCAAATTTAGTCATTCAAACCAGGAAAATCAGGCAAATCCTACCTACAACCGAAAGGACCTTCTGATCATCGGATTCCAGTGCAATCGGGACCTTGTGCGCGAATTTCCACACCCGCGAAATATACCGGAAGAGATTGCCAGGACACCGGGCGCTCCGTGGATAGTTGTCGGCGCGAACAGGCGTCGCAGACGGAGGAGAAACAGGAAGCAAAAGCGAGGATGCCGGTCCGGTATACTTGCCAAGCTAAAGAGACAGCCACACAAACCACCGCTACCTAGCATGTTCCTCACCAACGCCAGATCCATCATCAACAAAATGGACGAACTTAAACTACAGATATCAGCAAACAAACTCGTGGAGGACTGTTGCATTCTCTTAGTAACAGAGACATGGCTTCATCCACTTATCCCAGACGGAGCCATTGAGCTAGCCGGGCGCACAGCGTTTCGTTGGGACAGAAACATCGACTCCGGTAAGAGCAAGGGGGGGGGGTTATGCATTTATGTGCACAACAGCTGGTGCACTAATATCCAAACCATAGATAGCCACTGTTCTCCTGATCTGGAGTCCCTAACAGTTAAATGCAGGCCTTTTTACCTTCCTCGCGAATTTACAGGGGTTATAGTAACAGCAGTCTACATCCCACCGAATGCTAACGCTAGCACAGCTTTAGGCTACCTGCTAGGTGCAATAAACTCACAACAGAGCACATATCCAGAAGCAGCCCACATCATAGCCGGGGACTTCAACCATGCAGACCTAAAGTCAGTTCTCCCGAAACTTGAACAACACATAAGATGTGCTACCAGGGGGAAAAACACACTAGACAAGGTTTACTCAAATATTAAGAAGGGGTTCAGGTCAGCACCACTACCACACCTGGGGCAGTCAGATCACCTGTCCATATTCCTAACCCCAGCATACACCCCACTCAGGAGGAAAGCTCCAGTCACCATAAAGACTGTGAAGACATGGCCTGAAGGAGCTTCCTCGCAGCTGCAGGATTGCTTCGAAAGGACCAACTGGGATATTTTTGAGGATCAGGACTTGGAGGAGTACACATCAACTGTACTTTGCTACATCAAAAACTGCGTTGACAATGTCACCGTCGACAAACGCATCCGGTTGTACCCCAATCAAAAACCCTGGATGACAAAGGATGTCAGGTCTCTCCTCAAGGACCGTAACACCGCCTTCAGGTCTAGTGACAGAGCTCTATACAGTGCTGCTAGAACCAACCTGAAGAGAGGCATCAAGGATGCCAAAGCGTCCTACAAGAGGAAGATTGAGGACCACTTTTCCAACAATGACCCACGGCGGGTATGGCAAGGCATCCAGCACATCACCAATTACAAGACCAGCAACCGCACGACTGCCGACGGCGACGCCTCGTTGGCTGAGGAACTTAACTGTTTCTTCGCTCGTTTCGAGGTGAAAGCTACAGTGGCAGACATTACACCCTCTCCAGCACCTGAGAGCAACACCTTCACTGTGCAGGAGTATGACGTTAAGCGAGTGCTCAGAGCAGTGAATCCCAGGAAAGCTGCAGGCCCCGATGGTGTGACGGGCAGAGTGCTGAGGGAATGTGCAGACCAATTATCTGAGGTCTTCACAAAAATCTTCAACCTGTCCCTTTTAAAATCCACCATCCCTCCCTGCCTGAAGTCCGCCATAATCATCCCACTGCCGAAAAAGCCTGTCATCAGCGGTCTTAACGACTACCGTCCGGTAGCACTCACACCGGTCATCACAAAGTGCTTCGAGAGACTGGTCCTGCAGCACATCAAAGCCAGCCTCCCACCCACCTTCGACCCATACCAGTTTGCCTACAGAGCAAATAGGTCTACAGGGGATGCCATCGACACTGCTCTTCACACTGCACTGACCCACCTTGAACACCAGGGGAGCTATGTGAGGATGCTCTTTCTCGACTTCAGCTCTGCCTTTAACACGGTCATCCCGAGCAGACTGGTCACCAAACTTTCCGACCTTGGATTTTCCCTAACCATCTGCAAATGGATCAAGGACTTCCTGACCAACCGCCCCCAGACAGTCAAAATAGGCCCTCACCTCTCCTCCACCATTACACTGAGCACCGGCTCACCACAGGGCTGTGTGTTGAGCCCCATCCTTTACTCCCTCTACACTCACGACTGCGCCCCCACCCATCCCACCAACACCATCATCAAGTTCGCGGATGACACGACTGTGGTTGGACTTATCTCAGAAGGAGATGAGACAGCCTATAGGGATGAAATCCAAAGGCTGGCAGCATGGTGTTCAGTGAACAATCTGGTCCTGAACTCCTCCAAAACAAAGGAACTTATAATTGACTTTAGAAAAACCAGTGGAGATTACGACCCACTCTACATCAATGGGGTCTGCGTGGAAAGGGTACCAGCTTTCAGGTTCCTGGGTACGCACATCGCAGAGGATCTCACCTGGTCTACCAACACCATCACCACAGTAAAGAAGGCACAGCAGAGACTCCACTTCCTGAGGATCCTCAGGAAAACCAACCTGCAGGAGAAGCTCATGTTGTCCTTCTATCGCTGCTCCATCGAGAGTGTGCTGGCATACTGTATAACCACATGGTATGCCAGCTGCTCAGAAAAGGACAGGAAGGCCCTTCAGAGGGTCATCACGACGGCCCAGAAAATCATCGGCTGCTCACTGCCCTCCCTGGAGCACCTGTTCAGCCTGCGCTGCCTCAGTAGAGCAGGCAAAATAATAAAAGATCCATCCCACCCCGGCCACCGTCTGTTTGTTCATCTGCCCTCTGGTCGACGTTTCAGGTCAATCAAATCCCGAACAAACAGACTTAAGAACAGTTTTTACCCCAGGGCCATACGAGAACTGAACACTACCTGTGCACTAGGCAACACCGTTAAAAAATCTTGTACTTAATTTAATTGTATTTATGTATTTATTTGTTTTTGCATTTATTGCATATATGTTTGTACGCACCGTCAGGATTGGCTGTTTTTTAATTTCGTTGTACTCGTTGCAATGACAATAAATGAATATTATTATTATTATTATTATTATTATTATTATTACACTCCAGGGTAAAAATAAACCCAACCTATCCAGCCTCTCCTTATTAAAGGCATAGAAGTGTGAAAATGCACCTCCAGATTTAGGGACAGTTTCTTCTCAGCTGTTATCAGGCAAATGAACCATCCTATCACCAATTCGAGAGTGGTCCTGACCTCTCATCTCCCTCAATGGAGACTCTCGGACTATCTTTAATCAGACTTTACTGGACTTTATCCTGCGTTAAACGTTATCTGTATACTAAAACTACAGCCAAAACGGTACACGATAGCGCGACAATTTTAAACCCACTTTACTCACCGTCGTCCCTTTGGTGCTAACGGAAGAAGTTTCATTGAAATCGGTGTTATATTTTTAAAGTTATTCACATTTTAATGTTTAAATTTATCTCCTAGGGAGGGAGGGGTTTGGAGGGAGGGAGGGGGGAGGATAAGGGGGGTTGAGGGGGATGGAGTGAGGGGGAGGGGAAGGGGAGAGGTGGGGAGGGGGGAGGTGGGAGGTGTGGAGGGGGGAGGTGGGGAGGGAGGAGGTGGGGAGGGGGGAGGTGGGAGGTGTGGAGGTGGGGAGGGAGGAGGTGGGGAGGGGGGAGGTGGGGAGGGGGGAGGTGGGGAGGGAGGAGGGGAGAAGAAGGAGGGGGAGGGAGGAGGGGGGAGGGGGAGGGGGAGGGAGAGGGGGGGTGCTGCACCAATGCAGGAGAGGTTTGGGCCCAATGGGTCTAGTTCCCTTTATCATGAATCTGTGCACTGTGGATGGTGGCTCGATTGTAATCATGCATTATCTTCCCGCTGACTAGATAGCAGGCAACAAAAGCTTTTCACTGTACCCCGGCATACATGACAATAAACGAAACTAATCTAAACTAAACTGGTGCATTTCATGCTGAGAATCTTTGCTCACAATAGACACAAAATGCTGGAGTAAGTCAGCGGGTCAAACAGCACCTCTAGAGAACATGGATAGGTGACTTTTCAGATCAGGACTCTTCTTCAGACCTTCCATTGAAGTTTCACATGTGTCACCTTGAACCTTGTTAGGAAGCACCAGTTAGTTTAGAGTCACAGAATCATACAGCACGGAAACAGCCCATTTGGCCCCACTTGCCCATGCCGACCAAGATGCCCATCTACACTAGCCCATGTGACATAAAGGACCATTGACCATTCTACCTCTGGAGAATGAAGGTCTGAAGAAGGGTCTCGACCCAAAACGTCACCCATTCCTTCTCTCCAGAGATGCTGCCTGACCCGTTGAGTTACTCCAGCATTGTGTGTCTACCTTCGGTTTAAACCAACATCTACAGTTTTCCTTCCTACCTCTGGAGAACATGGATAGGCGTTGCCTCAGCTCGGGATCCTTTCTTCAGACTGATTGTAGTGGGGGGGAGAAAGCTGGGTTGGGGGTGGGGGAGCGGCAAGTGATAGGTGGATACAGAAGAGGGGGTGATTAATAGGTGGATGGCTGGAGTAAGTGACAAAGGCTGGAGAATATGACTGTTCCTGTGTTGCTATCGAGTGCCCACACACACACACACGTGGCAACGATCGCTACAGATGAAACGTAACTACTCTAATGGGTTTCATTCTCAGCACAAGAGTGCTTTTAATTTGTTTGTTTCATGCTTTCTGCAGGGGAAGCGTTGATCTTGACTCTCCGTGGAGGTAGAGTGCTTGGAGTGGGAGTTCCAGTCGCATTATATGTCTCCCACATTAACAACCCCATCAGCTGGGTGGCTGATATAACCATGGATCAACCTCGCTGCTCAACGACAACCTGGTTTTGTGCAACATCACTCCAGTGGCTGGAGATACCTAGCACAGTGGCTGGAGATACCTAGTACAGTGGCTGGAGATACCTAGCACAGTGGCTCAGCAGTAGAGTTGCTGCCACACAGCACCAGAGACCAGGGTTCGATCCTGACTATGGGTGCTGTCTGTACAGAGCTTGTACGTTCCCTGCGTGACCGCTTGGATTTCCTCCAGGTGCTCCGCTTTCTTCCCACAATCTGAAGACATAGAGGTTTGTAGATTAATTGGCTTTGGTAAAACTGTAAATTGTCCCTAGTGTGGAGGATAGTGTTAGGGTAGGTGGTGATCTCCGGTTGGTGTGGACTCGGTGGGCTGAAGGGCCTGTTTCCGTGCTGTATCTCTAAAGTCTAACGTATGAAGGCGAGGAGACATTTCTTCATTCAGAGTGTGGGGCAACATTTAAATTCTCTAATTCGGAGGCTGTAGAGGCCTCATCATTGGGTTCACTCAAAAAACAGATTGCTATATTTTTGGGCACTTTGGGAATAAAGAAGTCATAGAGCCACATGTTACGGAAACCTGCCCTTCACCCCAACTCATCCATGCTATCCCAGATGCCCCGTCGACATCAGTCCCACCTGCCCACATTTGGCCTGTATCCCTCTAAACATTACCCATCCATGTACTGTCCAAATGCCAATATTCCTCGAAACCTTACCTATCCATGTACCTGTTCAAATGTCCCTTAAATGGTGTTATTGTATCTACCTCAATAACGTTCTCTGGCAGCTCGTTCCATATCACCTCCGCCCTTAGTGTGAAAATGTTGCCCCTCAGGTTTCATTTAAATCTTTTCCTCTCTCGCTTTAAACATTCTTGATTGCCCTGCCCTGGGAGAAAATCTGTGCATTTACTCTGTCTACACCCATCATGATATTAGACACGTCGGAAAAAAACTGCAGATGCTGGTTTAAATCGAAGGTAGACACAAAATGCTGGAGTAACTCAGCAGGTCAGGCAGCATCTCAGGAGAGAAGGAATGTGTGATGTTTCGGGTAGAGACCCTTCTTTAGACTGAAGAAGGGTCTCGACCTGAAACGTCACCCATTCCTTCTCTCCTGAGATGCTGCCTGGCCCGCTGAGTTACTCCAGCATTTTGTGTCTACCTATGGTCTTAGACACCTCTGCAAGATCATCTCGTCCCTAGTGTGGAGGATAGTGTTAGTGTATGTGGTGATCTCTGGTTGGCGCGGACTCGGTGGGCCAAAGGGCCTGTTTCTAATATATGAAGGTGAGGAGATATTTCTTCATACAGAGTGTGGGCCAACATTAAAATTTTCTAATTCAGAGGCTGTGGAGGCCCCATCATTGGGCTCACTCAAAAAAAAGATTGCTATATTTTTGGGCACTTAGGGAACAAAGACCCTCTCATTGCCCATGCTTCAATGACCAACCTTACCCTATATATCAATCTCTCGAGTCCTGTCAACATCTTTTTACATTGTTTCTGCACCTTTCCCATCATTATGGCATTCTGGGATGATCAGAACTGAACAGAATTCTCCAGCTGTGGCCTCACCAACGTCTTATACAACTTTAACATATGCTCAGTTCCCTGACTGATGAAGGCCACCTTGTCTACCTGTGATACCACTTTCAATAAACAAAGTACTTTAACTCCTAGATCCCTCTGCTTTCCAACACTCCCCAGGAGCCTGCCTTGTGACTTTAGGCTTTCACTATAGAGATACAGAGCGGAAACAGGCGCTGCGGCCTGCTGGGTCCACGCTGACCATCGATCACCAGGTACACTAGCACTATCCTGTACACCAGAACTATCCTACACACCAGGGACAATTTACAATTTGAACGAAGCCAAATAACCTACAAACCTGTACGTCTTTGGAATGTGGGAGGAAACCGGAGCACCCAGGGAGAGTGTACAAACTCCGTACAGACAGTACCCATAGCCAGGATCGATCATGGGTCTCTAGTGATGCAAGACAGTAACACCTCCGCTGCTCCACAGTGCCGCCCCTGTGCCATTCACTCTGAAGGTCTTGCCCTAAATTGACCTTCTAAAATGAAATACTTCTCACTTATCTGAATTAAACTCCTTTAGCCATTTCTCCGTCCACTAAACCAGCTGGTCAAGATCCCACTGAAATTATTGATAGCCTTCTTCACTGACTGTAATACCACCTATTCCCATGTCGTCTGCATATGGAATATGGGATTGGGCAAGTGAATGGTGTTGAGAGAGAAGATTGCCACAAACCTGTTGAATGACAGAGGAAAGAGCCAAATAGCTTATTCCTGCTCCCATTACCTTTGTTATGTTCTTGTGTTCGTGCGAAGGTGAGATTGTGTTGCTGTCATGGTTACCGTGGTTGAATAATCTATTCCACAAAGTCTGTCCTGTCGAGTAGTTGAGTAAAAACAACCCCCTGCTGGAGGAACTCAGCGGGCCAGGCAGCGTCTTAATTTAGTTTAGAGATACAGCATGTTAACAGGCCCTTCAGCCCACCGAGTCCATGCTGACCCATTCACACTAGTTCTATGCTATCCACTTTCTTATTCACGCCCTACACGCAAAAGGGACAATTTCACAGAGGCCAATTAACCTACAAACCCGCACATTTTGGGGATGTGGGAGGAAACCGGAGCGCCCGGAGGGAACCCAAGCGGAACAGAGGGAGAGCGTGCAAACTCCACATGGACAGCACCCGAGGTCAGGATTGAAGCTGGGTTTCTGGTGCTGTAAATTGTATAAATTGTCCCTAGATTGTAGGATAGAACAAGTGTCTGGGTGATTGCTGGTTGGCATGGAATTGGTGGACCGAAGGGCCTGTTTTTACGTTGTTTCTCCAATCTAAACTAAACTAAAGCTCAGCACAGATGCTGCCTGACCTGCTGAGTTCCTCCAGCACTTATGTTTTTAGCTCAAGATTCCACATGTAGCCTGATGTGGCTCCATGTCTAACATTTGCCTGGTTTCTGTTGAGCCATCTCCGTGTACAAACATTTTCAGGAACTGACGGTAAATGAACATTAAAAGAAGTTGCAAGTTGTCAAAATACACAGCAAGGCCATTTCATTTAACAAGGCGCTGCATTATTTTTTGGAGCCCTTGATATTATTGTCCAAGGACAATTGTATTTCCTCCTTCATATCATTTTTCCTCATGTTGAATGCTCTCTTTACAACCTAATGTTAACTTGGCAAAGTGGAAGATGAAAAACAACCTTGAGATCTTGAAGAATCAGTTCATTCAAGAATTGTGCTTCATTCATAGAAGTCAGAGCTGACAAACTGTTGGAAAAATACTCAAGATTTACACCCTTGTAAGTGGGGCGGCAGCAAAAGATCAATCTGTCACCCATCAGCCTAAGCAGCCGAACATATATCCAGGTTCCCTCACACCAGAGACCTGACCACAGGTGCTGTCTGTATGGATTTTCTCTGTTCTCCCCGTGACCGCGTGGGTTTTCTCCGGGTGCTCCGGTTTCCTCCCACACAATGTCTGTGCCAAACATGAAATTTCCCTCCAACGTCCCAAAAACATTGTGCGGAGACAGGCCGAAGATAGGACTGTTCCCTGAACTTATTGTAATTTGTCGGCACCAAAAACACGGTGACACTTGTGTCCTGCCCCGGTGAGATCTGCTGTATGATCTTACTGGGTTGTAGGTAAAACAAAGCATTTCACTGTATCTAGGCACATGTGTCGTGTACAACAAAGTACCATTGAATCATTGAAGCATCGCGTTACATTGAACATAGATCAGTACAGTACAGGAACATCCACAACATCCATACCCGAACAAGACGCCAATTAAACATGTCCTATGTCTGCACGTGATCCATATACCTCCATTCCCTGCACACCCATGTGCCTACCGCAAAGCCTCTTAACACCACTATCGTATCTGCATTCGATACCACCCCTGGCAGTGTGTTCTAAGCACTCCCCACTCTCTGTGTACAAAGCCTGACCTGCATATCTCTGTTAAATTTTGCTCCTCTCACCTCAAAGCCATGCTCTCTAGTCTTTGGAATTTCCACCCTGGGTAAAAGGTTCTGACTGTCCACCCTATCAATTATTTAAGACCAGAGACGCTAGAGAAACAGAGCAGAAACAGGCGCTTCGGACCAGCGAGGCCGGACCAATCACCAGCGATCACCCCATACATCAGCACTATCCTGCACACGAGGGACAATTTACAATTTTACCCAAGCCAAGTAACCAGCAAACCTGTACGTCTTTGGAGTGTGGGAGGAAATCGGAGCACCCAGAGAAAACCCTCGCAGTCACAGGGAGAATGTAATTCAATTTTCAAATTTGCAAACGACGCCACCATTGTGGGCCGGATATCAGATAAAGATGAGACGGAGCACAGGAAGGACATCGAGAACCTCGTGGCCTGGTGTCGAGACCACGACGTTTCTCTCAACGTCTGCAGGTCAAAGGAGATAGTGATCGACTTCATGAAGTGAAGCGGTCCACATGCCCCGGTTTGCATTGGATGGCATCGAAGTAGAGAGGGTTGAAAGCCTCAAATTCCTCTGTCAATATCACCGACAACTTCCCCTGGACCACCCATATTAAAGCAACGACCAAGAAGGCACACCAGCGTCTCTACTTCAATAGAAGACTTTGGAGGTTTGGCACATGCCCTACAATTCTCACCAACTTCTACAGATGCACCATAGAAAGCATTTTATCAGTATGCATCACAGTTTAGTTTGGGAACAGCTCCATCCAAGACCGCAAGAAACAAACCAACCTCCCTTCTATTGACACCATTTATACCTCATGCTTCTACATGGCAAGGCCATGCAGCATAATCAAGGACGATTCGCACCCTGGCCACTCCCTCTTCTCTCCTCTCCAATTAAGCAAAAGGTATCGAAGGGTGAAAACGCACATCTCCAGATTCGGGGACAGTTTCTTCCCAGCTGTTATCAGGCAACTGACTCATCCTACCACAACCAGAGAGCAGTGCTAAACTACTACCTCCCTCTTTAGTTACCCTTGGGCTATTCTTGATTGGGCTTTGCTGGCTTTACCTTGCACTAAACATTATTCCCTTATCATGTACCTATACACTGTAAATGGCTCAATTGCAATCATGTATTGTCTTTCTGCTGACTTGATAGCACACAACAAAAAGTTCTCACTGTACCTTGGTACATGTGACGATAAACTGAACGGAACACACCGTACAATCTGGACAGAAAGGACCATAGTCAGGATTGAACCCGGGTCTTTGGTGCTGTAAGGCAGCAACTCTACAACTACGCCACTGTGCCTCCCAATTCTCCATATAATTTTATATACTTCTATCAGGTCTTCCCTCAGCTTCCGACGCTCCAGAGAAAACAATTCACGGTAGTCCATCCTCTCCATATTCCCTCTAATCCAGGCAGCATTCTGGTAAATCTCCTCTGCACCCTCTCCAAAGCCTCCACACCCTTCCTGTAATAGGGTGACCCCCCCAGAACTGTACACAACACTCCAAATGCAGCCTAACCAAAGTCCTATAAAACTGCAACATGACTTCCTAAGATAGACACAAACTGCTGGAGTAACTCAGCGGGATAGGTAGCATCTCTGGAGAGAAGGAATGGGTGACGTTTCAGGTCGAGACCCTTCTTCAGTCTGACCCAAAACGTCACCCATTCCTTCTCTACAGAGATGCTGCCTGTCCTGCTGAGTTACTCCAGCATTTTGTGTCTATCTTCGATTTAAACTAGCATCTGCAGTTCCTTCCTCTGCATGAGTACCTGACTCTTATATTTCATAAATCTTCTCTGTCCGTTCTAGCTTAAAAGCTGTTACAGGAAAGATGGTGTTTAGCTGGAATGGGTAGAACATTTTCGATGTTGTCAGGACTCGAGGGCCTCAGCTAGAGGGAGAGGTTGGACAGGCTAGGACTTTATTTCTTGGAGCGCAGGAGGATGAGGGGTGATCTTGTAGTGGTGTACAAAATCATGAGGGCCATCTGTGGCAATTAATTGAATTGAATGGCAATGAAAGGTGACAGATTCACTACCTTCTGACTAAAGAAATTCCACCTCATCTCCTTTCTTAAGGTGTGCCCTTTTATTCTGAGGCTATGCCCTCTAGTCCTAGACTCTCCCACTAGTGGAAACATCCTCTCCACATCCACTCTCTCCAGACCTTTCACTATTCGGTAAGTTTCTATGAGGTCCCCCCTCATCCTTCTAAGCTCCAGTGAGTACGGAAGGGCCAAGTGGCATCAAATGCACATCATACGTTAACCAAATCATCTATGCTGTGTTGTGGTTGAGCGTTGAACAATGCTGGTCAAACTCAAAGCAAGGTGGAAGGAATAACAAGCCACTTTATCTCTCAATTATACCAGGACTCCGCTTGTAAGCAAACAACAGGATTGACTCAGAGATGATGGTTCTACTACCTTCATCAAAGACTCCAGCAAAGACTATTTTAATTCATGATGTGAGGAACTCTATGCAATAAAAACTGAAAGGTACATATTAACTCGTACGTACAATATACCCTCGGTTGATTGTAATTGCATCTCATCCGGCAAGAGTCATTTGTAAGTCAACTTTTTTTTCATGAAAAGGCTTGGGGAAGGTACATACAGTGAGAGATGGCAACGTAATTGTATGGAACAGTAAACTCTAGGTCACGCCTTGGTGAAATGTTAAATCAAGTGCCTTCTGCTCTCTCAGTGAGGCATTAAATGTAACATCGTGCCAGTTTGGGGAAGAGTTAGGGAGAACCTGAAGATGATATTTGCACTAGTGGGCGAGTCTAAGACCAGAGGGCACAGCCTCAGGTTAAAACAACGTACCTTTAGAAAGGAGATGAGGAGGAATTTCTTTAGCCAGAGGGTGGTGAATCTGTGGAATTCATTGTCATAGACGGCTGTGGAGGCCAATCAATGGATATTTTTAAGACGGAGATTGACAGATTCTTGATTATTTCGGAGGTTAGGGGTTATGGGGAGAAGGCAGGAGAATGGGGTTGAGAGGCAAAGATAGATCAGCCATGGTTGAATGGCAGAGTAGACCTGATGGGCCGAATGGCCTAATTATGCTCCTAGAACTTATGAACTTATGAACCTCATTTGGATCCAATCTTATCTCTCAACAACTCTAAGGGTCCTGAGCCGAAACATCACCTATCCAAATTCTCCAGCGATGCTGCCTGACGCGCTGAGTTACTGCTAAAAAGCTCCAGAGAAAACAATTTAGCAATTGTGTTTTGCTAAAAAGCAACGTGAGAGGCATAGATAGGATAGACGGTCAGAAACTGTTTTCCCCCCCAGGGTGGAAATGTCCACCACTAGAGGGCGTTGCTATAAGGTAAGAGGGGAAATGTTAATGGCGATGTGTCGGGCAATATTTTTATACGTACAGAGAGTGAAGGGTGCCTGGAACGTGCTGCCTGGGGTAGTGGTGGAGGCAGATATTATGATGGCGTTTAAGAGGCTTCCAGAAAGGGACATGGATATGCAAGAAATTGAGGGATATGGATCATGTGCAGGCAGGGAAGATTAGTTTAACTTGGCATTGTGCTTGGCACAGGCATTGTAGGCTTGTAGGTTCCTGTGCTGTAGTTTAGTTTAGTTTACAGATACAGCGTGGAAACAGGCCCTTTGGCCCATTGAGTCCATGGCAACCAATTATCCCTTGTACATTAGTTCTATCCTACACACTAGGGACAGTTTACAGAAGAAAATTAACCTACAAACCTGCACATCTTTGGAATATCGGAGGTAAACGGAGCACCTGGAGAAAATCCACGCGGTCAAAGGGAGAATGTGCGGATAGCATCTGAGGTCAGGATCGAAACACGGGTTTCTGGTGGTGTAAGGCAGCACCTCTACCGCTGCGCAACTATGCTGTTCTATGTTCTAAGTATTTGGTCAACGTAACAATGCTGTTTGTGGAAGACTCCTCTGCACAAATTGTCTTCGATGTTTCTTGTGCAACAAGGTTGTCCTCACTTTCAGGCCATTACTTTGTTGGTATTGGTTTATAGACAATAGACAATTGGTGCAGGAGGAGGCCATTCGGCCCTTCGAGCCAGCACCGCCATTCAATGTGATCATGGCTGATCATTCTCAATCAGTACCCCGTTCCTGCCTTCTCCCCAAACCCACAGACTCCGCTATCCTAAAGAGCTCTATCTAGCTCTCTCTTGAATGCACTCAGAGAATTGGCCTCCACTGCCTTCTGAGTCAGAGAATGGTTTATTATTGCCTCGCATACTGAGGTATCGGGTGAAACTTTTGCATGCTATCCGGTCACATCAGATCATACTACACCTGAATACAATCAAGCCAAACTCAAGTAGAATGGGTAAAGCGATGAGAAAAATACCAAAGTGCAGAATATAATTTGCAGCGTTGTAGCGCAACTGTTCCAGAGGAAAAGTGCGAGGTCCGCATTGAGGTGGGTTGGAAGATTGGGACTGCGCTCTGGATTATGGAAGGACCGTTCAGTAGTCGGATAACGGTGGGGAAGAAGCTGTTCCTGAATGCGGTGACTGTGAATGCAGTGAAATGAACAGAGGATGTGAAAGGTGCAAGTCATGTCTTTGGAGACACAAGAGACTGCAGATGCTGGAACCTCGAGCAAAGCACAGAGTGCTGCTGCAACTCAGCGGGTCGGGCAGCATCTGTGGAGAGAAATGGGTATGACTTTATGACTTCTCCTTTCCAGCTTTCTTCCCCCTATTGCAAAAGTGTGTGCGAAGAAAGGTCCCAACCCGAAACGCCACCTGTCCGTTCCCTCCACAGATGCTGACTGACCCATTGAGTTCCTCTCGCACTTTGAGTTTTGTATAAAAGTGAATTGGATTTGGTGAAGTGATAACAATCTACATTAAAAAGTCCATTGAATGTGAGAAAAATTCATATCAATTTTACATACTCTACAGAAAACGGTTTTCAAGAACATGCAGAAATTTGACAAATAATGGTCTTGTAAATATTTCTTGCTATTGCATCAACTGTAACTGTATTACTAGAGTATCAGCCTTTACGATCTTCACTGGGACTCTATCATTCACAACTTTGGGTAGCAAATTATTGAAATAACTCAAGTGTAAACCGACTACTACAGGCACAGGATACATTCACAGATCCTATTGAAACCACCAACCCAAAAACATTGCCTGACTCTCACACAGAACGGTACAGCACAGGAACAGGCCATGGGCCCACAGTGTCTGTGCCAATTATGATGCCAAGACAACTGGGCGACACGGAGCCAGAATGTCACGTCCCCCCAGGGTTGGAGAATTGAGAATTGGAGAGCATGGGTTTAAGGTGAGGGGGGGAAAGATTGAATAGGAACCGGAGGGACATCTTTTTTCTCTGAGGATGGTGGGTATATGGAACGAGCTGCCAGAGGTAGTTGAGGCAAGTACTTTAATAACTTTTCAAGGAACAGTTGGCCAGGTACATGGATAGGAAAGGTTTAGAGGGATATGGGCTAAAACGCAGGCAGGTGGGACTAGTGTAGATGGGGGCAGGTTGGTCGGCATGGGCAAGTTGGGCGAAGGGCCTGTTTCCGTGCTATGAGGAATGTGGGCCAAATGTGGACAGGTGGGACGAGGTCAGGTGGAGCAAGTCCGTCAGCGTGCTCATTGGATGAAGGGACTGTTTCCATGCAATATGAGAAGTAAATGGGCCAAATGCGGCAAAATGGGACTAACTTAGATGGGGCATGTTGATGGGCATGGATATGTTGGGCCGAAGGGCCTGATTTCATGCAATATGAGGGATTTGGACCAAAAGTGGGCAAATGGGACTAGCTTGGATGGTCGCATGTTGGTCGGCATAGACAAGTTGGGCCGAAGGGCCTTGTTCCATGCTGTATGACTCTACGACTCTCGAGTCATGGGTTCGAGTCACATCTCAGTAATGCGAAGGGATAATCTCTTATCTAGAAATTTAGCAGAAGCTCAGAGGAAAGACCGTTCCCGTTGGGAAAGGGATAATGCCTCGGCAATGGGAATGGCCCCCAGTGACAATTTCCAATTCTTTCCATGGGGTCCCCTTTCTGACCACAAATGGCTGGGTAACTCACACAGTAATAGTGGTGGGGACATTCAAGTTATCCTTGGTTTGGCAGCAGCAACTATCATTGAGGCTTACTGCGTCGGCTTTCTTAGTTCAG
>NC_135954.1:90842101-90994601 GCF_053455715.1 Rhinoraja longicauda
GTGTGTGTGCGTGTGTGTGCGGATGTGTGCACGTGTGTGTGCATGCGTGTGCATATACGTGTGTTTCAGTGTGTATGTGTATGTATGAGTGTGTGTGTATCTGTGTTTGAGTGTAATGTGTGTGTACGTGTGTGTGTTTGAGTGTAATGAGTGCCAGTCTATCTGTCTTTCTGTATATATATATATATATATATTTATATATGTATACACACACATGCATATGCGTATGTTACATATACACACACACACACACACACACACACACATATATATATATATGCGCACATGTGTGTGTGCCTGTGTTGATGAGTGTGTCCCTGTGTGTGGGAATGTGCCTTTCTGAGTGTCCCTGTGCGTGTTTCTGTATGTAAGTGCATGCATGAGTATCTGTATGTGAATGTGTTTGTGTCTCTGAGCATGTGGGTGTGTGTATATATGCGTTTGTTTCTCAGTTTACATGCATTAGATTGTCATTCTTTCTGCCTATCCCTCCCTCCCCCCCTCTCTCTGTCTGTGTGTGCATGCCCGTTTTTTAGAATGCATGCATTAGATTGTCCCTCTTTCTGCGAATCCATCCCCCTCTCTCTCTGGCCCTTTTTAACCCGCTCTCCTTCCTCCCCTACCCCCATCTTTCTCAGCCTCTTTTCATTATTCCCCCTCTCGTTCCCCCACATCTTTTTCCACTCCCTCTCTTCCTCTCTCTCCTCTCTCTCCCCCCCCCCCCCCACCACCGTCCTTCTCCCTCCCTCCCACCCTCTCCTTCCCTCTCCTCCTCTCCTCCTCTCCCTTTCCTCAACCCCTCCTCTCTCCCCCCCCCCCCCCCCCTCCCTCTCTTCCTCTCTCTCTCCCTCCCTCTCCCCCTCATTCCCTCTCCCTCCTTCCCTCTCCTCAATCCGGGCGCTCCATCACCCCGTCACCAAAGTTCAGTGCGTCCCTATATTTTGACCAGCTGCAGAATCGGGGGAAAAAAAGGAAGGCTTTTTAAATGCGTTTAATGACAGCGCATCAGTATTTGCAAAAGTCATTCAGAACCTCTCACTAATTTCCAGCTACATCTCGAAATAACTCCTCCTCTTTCAAACGCTGGGGCTTTATTTTCGATTCATTCTGCAGCAGCTCTTTGCTCTGTGTGTTCTCTCTCTCTCTCTCTCTCTCTCTCTCTCTCTCTCTCTCTCTCTCTCTCTCTCTCGCCCCCCCCCCCACACCACCTCTCCGCTCCTCCCCCTCCTTGATTTCTTTTCCCAATTTACAATTTTGTTGATCTTTTTAATTTTCTTCCCGCACCTCCAGGATGTCGTGGGGTCTGTGAGAGGGTCAGAAATGTGGCTGCATCTCGCTCCAGAAACAACCAGCTTCAGCAATGTCCTCTACCTGACTGGAATATAAAGTCCCTTTTTTCCCTCTCTCTCTCCCTCTCTCCCTCTCTCTCTCTTTTGCTCTCTCTACCCTCTCCCTCTCTCTCTTGCTCCCTCTCTCTACCCTCTCTTTCTCCCCCTCTCTCTCTCTCTCTCTCTCTTGCTCTCTCCCTCTCCACCCTCTCTCTCCCCCTCTTTCTCCCCCTCTCTCTTTCTCCCCCTCTCTCTTTCTCCCCCTCTCTCTCTCTTTCACTCTCTCTCTCTATCTCTCTGCTGATTTCAAGTGGTCTTCTAGCGGGCAGACACAATGAATACCTGGCTGATCGTTGCTGTTCTGCTGCCTCTGGTAAGGATGAACTTGAAGGGTTATTTTAATTCTCCCTCCCCCCTCTCCTCACCTCTCCCCACCCCCCCCCCCCTCCCTTCCCTCCTGCTCCCCTCTTCCCCCTTCCCTCCCCCACATCCCATTCCCCGCCTTCACCCCCCCTCACCATCTCCGTCCCCTGCTCCCTCCCCCACAACATCCTCCCCCCCCTCACCCTCTCCTGCTCCCTCTCCCCCTCACCCTCCTCTTCCCCTCCTCCCTCCTTCCCATCACCCGCACTCCTCCCCTCTCCTCCTCGCCCCCCTCCGCTCTCCCCAACACCCCCTTCAACCCTCCTCAACCCTCTGTCCTCTCCTCCCCTTCCACCCTCCTCCCCACACCCCTCCCCTCCTCCCTCTTACCCCTCATTCCCTCCCTACCTTCCTTCCCCCAACCCCCTCCCCCCTCCTCCTACTCGAGCCCTCCTCTCCCTCCTCCCGCTCTCCCCCTCCATCCCCCACTCCTCCCTCCCACCCCTCCTACTCTTTATCCCACCACCTTCCTTCATCCCCCCTCCCTCCTCCCCCTCCTTCCCCTCCCTCTCCCTCTCTCTCCCTCTCTCCCCACTCCCTCTCTCTCCCCCTCTCTCCCCCTCTCCCCCTCTCCCTCTCCCTCCCTCTCCCTCCCTCCCCCTCTCCGTCTCCCTCCCTCTCCCTCCCTCTGCCTACCTCTCCCTCCCTCCCCCTCCTTCCCCCCTCTCCCCCCCCTCTCCCCCCCTCTCCCCCCCTCTCCCCCCCTCTCCCTCCCTCTCCCCCCCTCCCCCTCTCTCCCCCTCCCTCCCCCCCCGATGCCACCTCAGGTTAAATCAGTGCCACTTAATTAAAGACGACTTGCACTTAATGCGTTTTCTAAATTATGAATGAACGTGGTGGTTCGACGCCAGATTATTGAGCAAGCAAGGGACTGCAAGTATTTGAATAAACTGTCATTATTTACAGCCAGCTGCATTTTTACCATCCTTACGGCAGAGTGAAATTTATATATTCCCAGCACCAAAGTGAGAGAAGGGCAAAGTTTAAAGGAGATGTGCAGGACTGTGTTTTCTTTTAAGGCAAACGGGTGGTGGCGGCAGATACGATAGTGGTGTTTTTCAGAGGCTTTTAGATAGGCACGTGGATATGCAGGGAATGGAGGAAATGGGATCACGTGCAGGCAGATAAGACATCTTCTCGGTATCATGTTTGGCACAGACACAGTGGGCTGAAGGGCCTGTTCCTGTGCTGTACTGTTCTAGACAATAGGTGCAGGAGGAGGCCATTCGGCCCTTCGAGCCAGCACCGCCATTCAATGTGATCATGGCTGACCACTCTCAATCAGTACCCCGTTCCTGCCTTCTCCCCATACCCCCTGACTCCGCTATCCTTAAGAGCTCTATCCAGCTCTCTCTTGAATGCATTCAGAGAATTGGCCTCCACTGCCTTCTGAGGCGGAGAATTCTATGTTCTGTTTTCTTTAACATGGAGGGTGGTGGGAGCCTAGAACGTGCTGCCGGGGGTGATGGTGGAGATTGGTGTTTAAGAGGCTTTTACATAGGCACATGGATACGCAGGGAATGGAAGGATGTGGATCATGTGCAGGCAAGAGAGACAAGAGTGTTTTATTGTCGTAAGTCCCAGGTAGGTCGATGAAATTCTTACTTGCAGCAGCACAACAGAATATGTAAACATACTACTCTGTGAAGTCAGAAGAAGGGTCTCGACCCAAAACGTCACCCATTCCTTCTCTCCAGAGATGCTGCCTGCCTCACTGAGTTACTCCAGCTTTTTGTGTCTATCTTCAGTCCAAGCCAGCATCTGCAGTTCCTTCTTACACATACACTCCGTAAAGCCTGATGGTTGCAGGGAAGAACCTGGACCTGCTCCTGAACCTGGACGTTACAGCCTTCAGGCTCCGACACCTTCTTTCCGATGGCAGGGGTGAACCTAGTGTGTGGCCAGGGTGGTGTGGGTCTCTGATGATACTGACTGCCTTTTTGAGGTAGCGACTCCAGTAAATCCTTCGAACACACACCCAGGGGTGGTACTGGAGGTAGGTATGGTAGTGATGTGTTTCAGAGGCTTTTAGACAGGCACATGGATGTGCAGGGAATGGAGGAATATGGATTACGTGCAGGCAGAGGTAGTTAGTTTAACTTGGAATCGTGTTCGGCACGGACATTATGGGTCGAAGGGCCTTTTCCTGTGCTGTTCTATGTTCTATACACCTCTGATTGTAATTCTGTGCTGGTATGGGCAAAGTCATTGTTTCTCAGTTGGATTGCTGTGTTTAATTTCGCACTCAAATAAACCCAGCGTGTGATGTGGAGGGAGTGCCGCACAGTCTAGAGACGAGAACGCTAATACAAAGGTCTGTCTGCTCTCTCAGAGGCTGCCAGAGGAGGTGGTTGAGGCAGAGACTGCCTCTTTGGACAAGTACATGGATGGGAAAGCTTTAGAGAGGCACAAAATGGTGGAGTAACTCAGCGGGTCAGGCAGCATCTCAGGAGAGAAGGAATGGGTGACGTTTCGGGTAGAGACCCTTCTTCAGACCGATGTTAGGGGATGGGGCAGGACTGCCCCCTCCCCTGACATCAGGGGCGGGACCGCCCCCTACTCTGACATCAGTCTGAAGATGGGTCTCGACCCGAAACGTCACCCATTCCTTCTCTCCTGAGATGCTGTCTGACCCGCTGAGTTACTCCAGCATTTTGTGTCTACCTTCGAATTAAACCAGCATCTGCAGTTGTTTTCCTACACAAGGTTTAGAGAGATATGGCCCAAACGCGGGCAGGTGTGACTAGTGTAAATGGAGCATCTCGGTCAGTGTGGGCAGGTTGGGCCGAAGGGCCTGTTTCATGCTGTATGACTCTATACTCCCTCAGGTGGGCTCAAAGGATCCTATTATCCGATGTGTAGGAATGGAGAGAGTATCGCCGTCTGAAGAAGGGTCTCGACCCGAAACGTCACCCATTTCCTCTACCCAGAGATGCTGCCTGTCCCTCTGAGTTATTCCAGCCTTGTGTGACTATCTTCGGTGTAAACCAGCATCTGCAGTTCCTTCCTACACAGAGTACCTAGCAGTTTGTGGTAAATCTATTCTACGCTCAATATTCCAGTCAAAGTGCCCCCCGTCACCTGTAACAGTGGTGCAACTGGTCGAGCCACAGCACCAGAGGCCCGGGTTTGATCCTGACCCCGGCTGCTGCCTGTGTGTGGAGTTTGCACGTTCTCCCTGAGCCCCTGTGAGTTTCCTCCGGGTGCTCCGGTTTCCTCAACGATCTGCGGGCTTGTTTGTTAATTGGCCGTCTGTAAATTGCCGCTTGTGCTGACGGAGGGGATGAGAAAGTGGAATAAAATAAAACAAACAAGGGGCGGCACGGTGGCGCAGAGGTAGAGTTGCTGCCTGACAGCACTTGCAGCGCCGGAGACCCGGGTTCGATCCCGACTAGCGATGCTGTCCGTACGGAGTTTGCACGTTCTCCCCGTGACCATGTGGGTTTTTCTCCGAGACTTTCAGTTTCCTCCCACACTCCAAAGATGTTAATTGGCTTGGTATAAGTGTAAATTGTCCCTAGTGTGTGTAGGGTAGTGTTAATGTGTGGACTCGGTGGGCCGAAGGGCCTGTTTCTGCGCTGTACCTCTAAACTAAACTAAACTAAAGTGTGAATGGCTTATTGATGCTCAGTGTGGACTCGGTGGGGCGGAAGGCCTATTTTCTACAATTCTATCTAAGCCAGTTAACCCACAAACCTGCACGTCTTTGGAGTGTGGGAGGAAACCGGAACACCCGGAGAAAACCCACGTGGTCAAGGGGAGTACGTCCAAATTCCATAGTCAGGATTGAACGCAGATCTCTGGCGCTGTAAGGTAGCAACTCTGCCACTGCACCACCGTGCCACACTGATCTAGATCCTGTTGTAAACATTGATATCCTCCTTCACTGTCCACGATACCACAGACTTTGGTTTGATCTGCAGATTTATTAGATTGGAAGCTAGGATGAGGGTGAAGGGAGATGAGAAAGGGATAGTTTCCATTGTGCCGTATGGAAGGAGCGGTCGGGTATCAGGCCACAACAATGGTGGGGTCACTGCCTCACGTGGCAAGTGAAGCAGAGAGATGGGACTTTGGAGATTTTTTTGTTTAGTTTAGCTTAGAGCACGGAAACAGGTCCATCCGCCTACCGACTCTGTGCCGACTAGCAATCACACAGTACACTAGCACCATCTTACACACACTAGGGACAATTTACAAATTTACAGAAGCCAATTAACCAACAAACCTGCACGTCTTTGGAGTGTGGGAGGAAATTGGAACACCCGGAGCAAACCTGCGCGGTCACTGGGAGAATGTACTAGCTCCACACACAGATGCCACCTGAGGTCAGGATCGCACCCCAGTCTCTGGTGCTGTGAGGCAGCAGCTCTACCCGCTGCGCCAGTGCGCTGCCCACAGCGAGGTCGCAGTGCGCTGTTGGATCCAGCTGCTGCCAAAGGCAATGGAAAGCAATTATTGTGTTTTGTGCGGCACAGAAGATTCTGAGTCACAATAGCTGGGGCTGCGCTGTGCAAAACTAATAGCAGAATGATCTAACCCTCGCAGGTGGGATGGCAGTGAATTAATCCTTCAGTCGGGGAGGAGAGACCATAAGCACAAATATACACGGGGCATAATCAGGCCATTTGGCCCATTGAGTCTACTCTGCCATTCAATCATGGCTGAACTATCTCTCCCACACACCATTCTCCTTTGACACCCTTACTGATTAAGAACCCATCAATCTCTGCTTTAAATGGGGTAAAGGTTTAAGGAAAGGAACTTGAGGGGCAACTATTATTATTTAGATATAAGGTGGTGGGTGTATGGAAAAAGCTGCCAGGGGAGGTAGGCGAGGCAGGTACTATCCCAACGCTTAAAAAAACCCTTTAGATAGTTACATGGATAGGATAGGTTTAGAGGGATATGGGACGAACACAGGCAGATAGCACTAGTGTAGATGGAGCATGTTGGTCAGTGTGGGCATGTCAGCATGGTCATGTTGGGCAAAGGGCCTGTTTCCACACTGTACAACTCTATAACCCTAAAAATCCACAGTCGTTTGAGGTAATGAATTCCATATATTCACCACCCTCTGGCTAAAGAAATCCCTCCTCATCTCCCTTTTAAAAGTACGTCCTTTTATTCTGAGGCTGTGCCCTCTGGTCCTAGACTCTCCACTGGTAGAAACACCCTGTCCAGGTCCGCTCTATGCGGGTCTGACATTATCTGCTTGGTTTCAATGAGATCCCCCTCATCTAAAGAGAGTACAGGCCCAGAGCCACCAAACCCGCCTCATACATTAACCCAACCATTCCCGGAGAGGGGAGAGTAGTTAATGTCCTTCACAATGCGCGGGTCCAGACCTCTCTGAAAGTGGGTAACACAAGTAGATAGAGTGGTACAATAGACAATAGGTGCAGGAGGAGGCCATTCGGCCCTTCGAGCCAGCACCGCCATTCAATGTGATCACGGCTGATCACATGAGGGCTTACAGCGTGCTTGTAGAGGGCTTATGGCATGCTTGCCTTCATCAGTCAGAGCATTGGGTATCAGGGTCAGGAACCCGTGATGCAGCTTTACCAAACATTGCCTCATTTGGAGTATTGCCTGCAGTTCTGGTCAACCCATCGCAGGAAGGATGTGGAGGCTTTAGAAAGGGCGTGGGAGAGGTTAACCAGAATGCTCAAAAGGACACAAATTGTTGGAGTAACCCAGCAGGACAGGCAGTATCTCTGAAGAACATGGATAGGCAACATAGAACATGCGTAGGACATAGGACAGTACGGCACTGGAACGAGCCCTTCGGCCCACAATGCCTGTGCTGAACATGATTCCAAGTTAAACTAATCTAATCTGCCTGTACATGATCCGCATCATTCTATTCCTTGCGATTCCACGTGGCTGTCTAAAAGTCTCCTAAACGCCACTATCGTATCTGCCTCACCACCGCCCCTGGCAACGTCTTCCAGGCCCTCACCACTCTCTGTGTAAAAACTGGCCCCGCGCATCTCAATTAAACTGTGCCCCTCTTACCTTATAGCTATGCCCTCTAGTGTTGGACATTCCCACCCTGGGAAAAAGATTCTGACTGTCTACCCTATCTATGCCTCCCATCATTTATACAGCTGTAAGGTTCTGACTGTCTACCCTATCTATGCCTCCCATCATTTATATAGCTGTAAGGTTCTGACTGTCTGCCTTATCTATGCCTCCCATCATGTAATATATCCATCGTCTTCCCTCAACCTCCGCCATTTTGTCTCAGGAGGGGCAGTGAGACCGTATGTAAGTCCGTTTGTAACTGATGTCAGCAGTAATATCGAAGTAAAGCCCCGGGCGGACTGCACTAACATTGATTCATCGGCCAGCTTCACTCTGCTTGAATGTTAATCAGCTGGGTGCTGAGATATTATTACAAAAATAGCCGATGCAGATTCTGAGGAAGTCAATGCGTCAGGTGGGAACCTTCCACCTTCCATCCTGGAGTCAGACTCTCCAAAATACGTAAATGGGGTCATAGTGTGACAGAGTCATAGGGTCATGCAGCACGAAAACAGGCCCTTTGGCCTGCAGAGTGGGGGGGAGGGGGGGGGAGATTTAATAGGAAGCAAGGGGCAGCTGTTTCATTAAAGGGTGGTGGGTATGCAGGGGAGTGAGCTGCAGGTGACGCAGTGCAAGAGTTGCTGCCTTACAGCACCAGAGACCCAGGTACTGTGTGCTGCCTGCACAGAGTTTGCACGTGACCGCGTGGGATTTCTCTGGTTCCCTCCCACACTCTAAAGACGTGGTGGCTTGTAGGTTAATTGTCAAATTGTCAAATTGTCCCTGGTGTGGCGGATAGTGCTAGTATACGGGTGGTCACTGGTCGGCGAGGACTCGATGGGCCGAAGGGCCTGTCTCCGTGCTGTATCTCAAAACATTTGGAAAAGGTACATGGATAGGAAAGGTCCACCAGGATGTTACCTGGGCTTGCAGGTTGAGTTATACGGAGAGGTTTGATAGACTGGGAGTTTTTTTCTTTGGAGTGCAGGAAGCTAAGGGATGAGGGTTTAGAAGGATATGGGCCAAATGCAGGCCGATGGGACGAGTGTAGATGGGGCATCTTGATCAGTGTGGGCAAGTTGGGCCGAACGGCCTGCTCCTCGCTGTATGACTCTGTAACTCCAGAGTCTGTTCTAACCAAGTTGGCATTCTGGGCTTGTCCCATTTGCCTGCATTCGGCCCATATACCTCTGAACCCTTCCTATCCATATAAGAAAATAACTGCAGATGCTGGTACAAATGGAAGGTATTTATTCACAAAATGCTGGAGTAACTCAGCAGGTCAGGCAGCATCTCGGGAGAGAAGGAATGGGTGACGTTTCGGGTCGAGACCCTTCTTCAGACTGAAGAAGGGTTTCGACCCGAAACGTCACCCATTCCTTCTCTCCCGCGATCCTTCCTATCCATATATCTGCTCAAATGTCTTATAAAAGTTGTAATTTTATCAGCTTCTGCGGTTTTCTCTGGCAGCTCATTCCAGATATGGACTGCTCACTGAATGAAAAGGTTTCCCCTGAGGTCCCTCTTAAATCTCTCCTTCTCACCTGAAGCCCATGCCCTGTAGTTTTAGAATCCTCTATCCTGGAGTTAAAGACTGTGAGTATACACTTTATCCATGCCCCTCATGGTCTTGTACACCTCATCCCATAGCTTCCTACGCTCCAAAGAAAAAACTCCCAGCCTATCGAAGCTCTCCGTGTTACTCAAGCCACAAGCCCAGGTAACATCCTGGTGAATCTTGCCTCAATCAACTGAGATGAAATCCCTTGATCCAGTTCCAAGAAATAAACTGCTGGAGGAACTCAGTGGGTCAGGCAGCATCTGTGGGGGCTGAGACCCTAAACTTCAAACAGACAGCAAACTCTGTACAGACAGTGCCCATGGGTCAGGATCGAACCTGGGTGTGAGTGTAGACGGAAGACAGCTGGTAAAAAGAGGTGAGGTAGATTGAACCCGGGTCACCGGGGCTGTGAGGCAGCGGCTCCACCAGCTAGGCCTCTGTGGAATAAATAGGATCCTCCCTCCCTCCCTCCCTCCCTTCCTTCTGTGCTATGCCGAGTCCATACCGTGGAAAGCTGGCATCAGTTGGGCTGAAGGGTGTCATTCATTTAAAGGCAACAAGGTAATAACACCAAAATTGAGCCTTCTGAACTTGTTGAAGATTTGCAACATCCTCCACAGCAATAGCAACAAATTTGATTTAACCAAATATGAAAATCTTTTCCAAAACATTCTAAGTAGAATCCCCACTAACCTTCCTGCATTACTGCATAACATAGAACAGTACAGCACAGGAAAAGGCCCTTCGGCCCACAATGTCTGATCTCAACCCTTCTTCCTCCTTCTCCCTGCTCCCATCCAGCAGAAGGTACAGAAGTTTGAAAGTGTGCACCAGCAGATCCAGAACAGCTTCTTCCCCTCTGTTATCAGGCTTCTGTACGGCCCTTCCATAAGCTAGGCTATTGTTCGATTCACCTCCACCCCATTGCGGACATTAGACTTTGTCTGTGGAACTGACGTACTACAATGCTGAGACCTATATTCTGCACTCTGATTCTTCCCCTTTGCTCTATCCATTCTACAATCCGCCTATTACTGGCCAGGCTGTGTCCTGCCTTCCTCTCTTCCAGCTTTCTTCTCCCTCCCTCACCACAATCGGTCTGAAGAAGGATCCCAAACCGAAACGTCACCCATCCACGGTCTCCAGAGATGCTGCCTGACCCACTTACTCCAGCACTTTGTGTCTTTTATTGTATTTGAGTTTGACTTGATTGTATGGTATTTCTGATCTGTTTGGATAGCATGCAAAACCCTTTCACTGTATCTCAGTACATGTGACAATAATAAACCTAAACCTAAACATGATGCTATGTTAAACTAATCTCTGCTTGCACGTGATCCATATTCCTCCATTCCCTGCATGTCAATGTTACTATCTAAAAGCCCCTTGAATGCTGCTATTGTATCTGCCTCTGACATGTTCCAGGCCCCCACTACTTTGTGTGTCAAAAAATATTTACCCTGCACATCTCCTGTAAATGTGCCTTTTCACCTTAAAGTGTGTTCTCTTTGATATTTCCACTGTGGGAACATGGTTCTGACTGCTCCACCCTATCTATACCTCTCACAATTTTTTATACTTCTGTCGGATCTTCCCTCAACTCCGATTCTCCAGATGAAACATCCAAGTTTGTCCAACTTTTCCTTGCAGCTAATACCCTCTGAGCCAAGCAGCATTCTGGTAAACCTCTCCCCCTGAGTCTCCACATCCCCCCTTTAATGGGGCGACCAGAACTGCACACTATACCCAGATGCAGCCTAACCCAAGCACTTCGGCCACGGTAGGGCTATCGAGAACGGCATGGAATTGATAATTAAATTCAGTTCTCGCTTACAGAGTGCCATAGGCAAAGGAATTGACAAAGGAGAATGACAATGTGAATTGAATTCAATTTTCCAGTAGGCTGGTTATCATCAGGCAGGGGGAGGAGGTTGTTGTTTGCAAGGTGATCCATGGGTTGGCGTTATTTATTAAGGCAGGGACACACGGACACGGCTGTAATTCTTACACCTCATGAAGCAAGCTGCTAATAATTGCAAAACATTTTCAGAGTTCGAAAGGTATTGGGACTAAAATTGTTCAACTGTGCAATCAAGACCTGCATTTCTATGGCGCCTTCAACTCCTAATGAAAAAAATGACTTTACCTTTCAAACTTTAAGGTGAGAAGGACAAAGTATAGAGGAGATGTGCGAGACAAGTTATTTTACACAGAAGGTGGTGGGGGCCTGGAACGTGCTGCCAGGGGTGACGGTGGAGGCAAATACGATAGTGGCCTTTTTAGTGCAAAGTGCAAACTCCGCAATGAGGTAGGTTGGAAGATCGGGTCAGCACCCTAGCTTAAGGGTGTCCGATAACAGCGGGGAAGAAGCTGTTCCTGAATCTGGTGGTGCGTACGTGCAAGCTTTTGTATCTTCTGCCCGACGGGAGAGGAGGGAATGACCGGGGTGTGAGTACGCTTGACTGTGTTTGTTGCTTTCCCGTGGCAACGTGAAGTGTAGATGGAGTTGGTGGTGGGGAGTCTGGTGCGTGTGATGGACTGGGCTATGTTGGTAAATCTCTGCGATTTCTCACAGTCTTGGACAGAGCTGTTGCCAATGGGATGTTTTCTCTGGTCCATCTATAGAAGTTGGTAAGAGTCGAAGGTATTTATTCACAAAATGCTGGAGTAACTCAGCAGGTCAGGCAGCATCTCGGGAGAGAAGGAATGGGTGACGTTTCGGGTCGAGACCCTTCTTCAGACTGACAGTTGATAAGAGTCGTTGGCTGTTGGTTGAATGGTTGAATGTTGGAAACACTCAGCAGGTTAGTCAGCATCTGTGAACATTTAACATTTCGGGTCGTAGATCGTTTGACCCGTTCTGACAAAGGGTTTCTCTCTCCACAGATGCCGCCTGACCCGCTGAGTGTCATCCAGCAGTTTCTGTTTTGATTTTAGATTTTGGGCATTAGCAGTGTTATTTAGAACATAATACATAGAACTACAGCGCATGTACAGGCCCCTCAATGTCCATGCCAAACATGATGCCAAGTTCAACTGATTTCATCCACCTGCACATGATCCATATCCCTCCATTCACTGCATATCCATGTGCCTGTCTAAAAGCCTCTTAAATGCCACTATCGTATTTGCCTCCACCACCATCTCTCTCTAAGGTGATATCTCTAGAGAACATGGATAGGTGATGTTTTGGGTCGAGACCTTTCTTCTGACTGAGATTAGGTAACTGTACTATCCGATCAACAACAAGAGAGTGATCCTGAGCTGCCATCTACCTCACTGGAGATCTATCTTTAATTGGATTTTACTGGACTCTATCTTGCACTAAACGTTATTCCTTTGATTCCATATCTGTACATTGCGGATGGATAGATTGTAATTATGTATAGTCTTTCCACTGACTGATTAGTACGCAACAAAACCACTTTTCACTGCACCTTTAACTAAACTAAACTAGATATCTGAACTATTTGGGCCAGCACACAAAACAAAGGTTTTCACTGTACCTCGGTACATGTGCCAATAATAAACTTAATAATAATAAACATGGAATTCATTGCCACAGAAGGCTGTGGAGGCCAGGTCAATTGATATTTTTAAGGCAGGGAATGATTCAGAGATTCTTGATTAGTAAGGGTGCCAGGGGTTATGGGAGAAGGCAGGGAAATGGGGTTGAGAAGGGAAGGTAGACCAGCCATGATTGAATGGCGGAGTAGACTTGATGGGCCGAATGGCCAACTTCTGCTCCTGTCACATGAACTTAAACGAAAAACCTGACCTTAAACTAAACGTAGCCATTACGAATGCTTTCTGTACCCTGACTTGTCAATGATTGATGTGTATGAAATCCTCAGCCACCTTGGACTTTACAGCCTCCACGTTCTCATTACTTAGAAAGCTTCTCCATTTTATTCTTATTGGATTCAAAATACCATTTGTCCGTGCTGTAGATTGTGATTAGCCAGGGGATTCCCCCCTCTCCAGCGACCTGTTAATAACCCTTTCCAATTGAGTGCTTCTGACTTCATTACTCACGATGCTCCCTCTCCTTGTGCCAATGTCAGTATAGCTTAAGTGGTTTCTGACCCATCGTCCCAGTCATTTATCAACGAAATGGATCGTTGTGGCTTCAAACCCATCGGTCCTCAGCCCTGAGCATAAAACACGAACTGCTGGAGGAACTTAGTAGGCCAGCCACCCTCAGGTAGGGCGGCCGGTAGAATCGCTGCCTCATAGCACCAGATACCCGGGGTTCGATCCTGACCTCGGTTTGTTGATTGTGTGTGTTGAGTTTCTCCCTGTGACCACGTGGGTTTTCTCTGGGTGCTCTGGTTTCCTCCCACATCCCGTTGGACGTGCAGGTTTGTAGTTTGTGTAGGAAAGAAAAACTGCAGATGCTGGTTTAAATCGAAGGCAGACACAAAATGCTGGAGTAACTCAGCGGGTCAGGCAGCATCTCCGGAGAGAAGGAATGGGTGACATTTCGGGTCGAGACCCTTCTTCACATTGAAGAAGGGTCTCGACCTGAAATGTCACCCATTCCTCTTCTCCAGAGATGCTGCCTGACCCGCTGAGTTACTCCAGCATTTTGTGTCTACCACAGGTTTGAAGGTAAATCGGCCACTCTAAATTGCCCCGTGTGTAGGGGGTGGATGAGAGGAAGTGGGATAACATAGAACTAGTGTGAACGGGTGACCGATGGTCGGCATGGACGCTGGGCCGAAGGGCCTGTTTCCACAGTGTGTCTCTAAACGAAACTAAACTAAGTCTGTGGAGGGAAATGGACAGACGACATCTGGCTCTCCATTCCCTCCACAGATGCTGCCGGACCCACTGAGTTCCTCCAGCACTTTGTCTTTTTGCTCAAGATTGCAGCATCTACAGTCCATGTGTTCATTTCTGAGTGATATTGCTATCAATCCTGTCATGTGCACACATTTGTTTGCATGCGTGTGTGTGTGCATGTGTATGTACGTGTATGTGTATGTCAGTGATATTGTTCATGTGCTAATGATGCATTGAGGGAGCATGTGTTGGAGTGTGTGCTTACACTGATATTGTTAAGTGTGTATATATATGTGTACTAGAACACACAACAGTACGACACACAACAGGCTCTTTGGCCCAAAGTGACCATGCTGAACATGATGTCAAGACCAAATCTTATCTGCCTGCATGTAATCAATATCCTCCCATTCCCTGCATATCCATGTGCCTGTCCAAAAGTCTCAAGCTCTCTGATTGTATCTGCCTCCACCACCCAGGCAGCATGTTCCAGGCACCCACCACTACTCTCTGCATAGAAACACTTGCCCTGCACATCTCCTTTAAACTTTGCCCCCCACACGTTAAAGATATGGCCTCCAATATTACATTTTTCCATCCTGAGAAAAAGGTTCTGAATGTCTACCCTTTCTATGCTTCTCATAACGTTGTGTACTTCCACCAGGTCTCCACTAAACCTTCAGCGTTCCAGAGAAAACAATCATGCGTGGGGTTGTCTAGCTGCGTGTGTGGTGTGCATATGTCAACATTAAGGGGTAGGCCATTTAGAACAGAGATGAGGAAAAACTTTTTTAGTCAGAGAGTTGTGAATCTGTGGAATTCTCTGCCTCAGAGGGCAGTGGAGGCCAATTCTCTGAATACATTCAAGAGAGAGCTAGATAGAGCTCTTAAGGATAGCGGAGTCAGGGGGTATGGGGAGAAAGCAGGAACGGGGTACTGATTGAGAATGATCAGCCATGATCACATTGAATGGCGGTGCTGGCTCGAAGGGCCGAATGGCCTACTCCTGCACCTATTGTCTATTGTCTATTGTCTATTATTGTAAACAAGGGTCTCCTCTTGGCTACAAGTGCTATGGGCCTGCATTCATTGGAGTAAAGAAGACACAGAGTGCTGGAGTAACTCGGCAGGTCAAGGGCAGCATCTCTAGAGAACGTGGATGTGATGTTTCAGAAGAAAGGTCCTTCTTCAGAAGAACGTTTCAGAAGAGTGGATGTGGGGAGGATGTTTCCAGTAGTGGGAGAGACGAGGACCAGAGGACACGGCCTTAGAATAAGAACGTACCTTTGGAAAGGAGATGAGGAGGAATCTCTTTAGCCAGAGGGTGGTGAATCTGGAATTCATTGTCACACACGGCTGTGGAGGCCAAGGGCCAAGGGCCAAGGGTATTTTTAAGGCGGAGATGAACAGATTCTTGATAAGTAAGGGTGTCAGGGGTTATGGGGAAAAGGCAGGAGAATGGTGTTGAGAGGGAAAGATAGATCAGCCATGATTGAATGGTGGAGTTGTTTACATGGGCCAAATGGCTTAATTCTGCTCCTATGACTTGTGAACTTATGAACTTATAGGACGTTTCAGGTTTCAGAAGAACCTTTGAGGTGACATTTCAGAAGAAGGGTTGACCTGAAACGTCACCTGTCCATGTTCTTGAGAGACCAGCCTGACCCACTTTACTCCAGCAGTGTCTTTTTTCTGTAAACCAGCAACAGCACTTCCTTGTTTCTCCATTTGAGTAGCTCTGTGTGTGTGTGTGTGTGTGTGTGTGTGTGTGTGTGTGTGTGTGTGTGTGTGTGTGTGTGTGTGTGTGTGTGCACGCGTGTGAGAGAGAGAGAGAGAGAGAGAGAGAGAGAGAGAGAGAGAAGGAGTGTATGTGCGTGCGTTGGTGTGTGAGGGTGTGTGTGTGCGTACGTGTGAGAGAGAGAGCGAGAGAGTGTGTGCGTGTGCGTGCGTTGGTGTGTGAGGGTGTGTGTGCGTCAATAGTTAATAGTCGTTTATTTGTCACATACACATAAATGTGTAGTAAAATGAAACATTACCCGCAGTTGAACAATAAGACCAATAAGATTAATCAATAAAAATGCAATAACACATACAATCACAACTAACACCAAACAAAAAGAAACATCCATCACAGTGAGTCTCCTCCAGTCCCTCCTCACTGTGATGGAAGGCCAAAATGTATTTTTCTCTTCCCTGCCGTCTTGTCCCGCGGTCAGGCTGTTGGAGTTGCCACGTCGGGGCGGTCGGGGCTCCCGATATTGAAGCCGCCGCTGGGCGGTGAAAGGTCAACGGCCTATTCCAGGCCGCGCCGGACGGTGAAAGGTCCGCGACGGGCCGACCCAAGCCCCGCGATTCGGGGCGGGCGAACACGCTGCCTCTGCCGTTGCCGGAGCTCCCGATGTCGGCCCCCACCCAGGGGTCTGCGGGCTTCCGACGTCCACGCGGCCCGCGCCGGAGCCTCCGGAGACGAGTCGCAGCCGTTCCCGCAGCATCCGCAGGCAGCCAGCGCCGCAGGTGGTGAGTCCGCGCCGCGGGCTCTGCGAACCAGAGCCCCAGGTGTTCCCAGGTGAATGGCCGGTGGTAGGCCGCAACGGGAACGGAGACACGACACAGAACAAAGGTCACGTCTCCGTTCTGGAGAGAGAATGTTACAGTTACAGTTCCCGTTCCCTCCCACCCCCCCCCCCCCCCAAAACATAACATACAACACTACATCATATTAAACTACAATTCAGACAAAACAACAAAAAACACAAAAGACAGACGGACTGCAGGCAAGCCGCAGCTGCGACGGCAGCGCTGGCGTGTGAGAGTGAGAGAGAGAGAGAGAGAGTGTGTGTGCGTGCGTGTGTGTGTGCGTGCGTGCGTTGGTGTGTGAGGGAGTGTGTGTGTGTGCGTGCGTGCGTTGGTGTGTGAGGGTGTGTGTGTGTGTGCGTGTGTGAGAGAGAGAGAGAGAGAGTGTGTGTGTGCGTGCGTGTGTGTGTGCGTGCGTGCGTTGGTGTGTGAGGGTGTGTGCGTGTGCATGAGGTGACTAAATACTACTGTGAACACATGCTTCCTCTGCCTTATTTGTTCTTGGGTGTGGGTGCGTACAATAATTTCATAAACCCCGGTTTCCTCTGGTGCCTGACTTTGTCATTCAGTCCCAGTGGATAAAGCATCAATAAATCTCATGATATTTGGATACCATTTGAAGTTCTGCCAGTGTTGTGGTCAAAGAGCCACACAGCATGTAGGTTAATTGGCTGGGTAAATGTAAAAATTGTCCCTAGTGGGTGTAGGATAGTGTTAATGTGCGGGGATCGCTGGGCGGCACGGACTTGGAGGGCCGAAAAGGCCTGTTTCCGGCTGTATATATATGATATGATATGATATGAGCATGGAAACAGGCCCATGAAGCCAACTTGCCCACGCTGACCAACTTACACTAATCCCACTTGCCTGCGTTTGACCCATATCCCTCTAAACCTATCCCATCCATGTACCTGTCTAAATGTTTTTTAAGAGTTGCAATAGTACTTGCCTCAAGTTCCTCCTCCGGCAGCTTGTTCCATACACCCACCACCCTTGGAATACAGTGCCGAAATAACAAGAATACATCTTGTTAATCTGTTATTTTCAACCTCTTCTAGATTTATTAATTGTTTAACTGAAAGATACATGGAAACAGACCCTTCAGCGCACTGAGCATGCCAACCATCAATCACCCGTCCACACTAGTTCTATGTTATCCTCCTTTTGCATCCACTCCCTACACAATTGGGTCAATTTATAGACGGCCAATTAACCTATAAATCCACATATATTTGGGATGTGGGAGGAAACCGGAGCACCCGGACGAAACCCATGCAGTCACAGGGAGAACGTGCAGGATCGAACCGTAAGGAGGTAGAGTTGCTGCTTTACAAACGGCAAAGACCCTGGTTCGATCCTGACCACGGGTGCTGTCTGTCTGGAGTTTGTTCGTTCTCCCTGTGATGTGTGGGTTTTCTCTGGGTGCTCAGGTTTCCTCACACACTCCAAAGACGTACACGTTTGTAGGTTAATTCGGCTCCAGTAAAAAAAATGTGAATCGTCCCTAGTGTGTAGGATAGTGCTCGTGTACGGGAGCCACGGCCGCCCCGACGTGCAGTGGCAGCGTCTTCGCTCGCCCCGAATCGCGGGGCTTGGGTCGGCCCGCTGTGGACCTTTCACCGTCCGGCGCGGCCTGGAACGTGGCAACTACAATAGCCTAACTGCGGGAGAAGACGGCAGGGGAAGAGAAAAGACATTCTGGCCTTCCATCACAGTGAGGAGGTGACTGGAGGAGACTCACTGTGATGGATGTTTCTGTTTTGTTTTGTGTTGGTTTGTGATTGTGTGTGTAATTAATTGCTTATTTTGATTGCTCTTATTGTTGGACTGTGGGTAACGGAATCTCGTCCAAAAGACATTTTTGGATGACAATAAAGGCTATTCTGATTCTGATCACCGGTCGGCACGGACTCGGTGGGCCGAAGGTCCTGTTTTCACGCTGTATCTCTAAAGTCTAAGTCCAATTCACTCTTGTACAAAACACAAAGTGCTGGGGGAACTCAAGCGGGTCAGGCAGCATCTGGGGAGGGAGGACGTTTTGGATCGGGACCCAGGTTGAGGATTGATCAGTCTGAATAAAGTGATGCCAGTACTTTGACCGATTGACCGGTCTCGGCATGTTGTCCTGCCGGCAACTCTTACACCTCTGCTTATCTTTCAGGCTGACGGCTTCCACCTGGATTGCATCCGACAGGAAAGAGAGCGATGCATGAGCAAACTGAGTCAGGACGATCAAACCACCTTCGGTGAGTGTCTGGCGCTCAGGCGTGTCTTCCTGTGACCGCGTGGGTTTCCTCCCGGTGCTCCAGTTTCCTTCCGGTTGACAGTGGGCCGAAGGGCCTGTTTCCACGCTGTATCTCCAAACTAAAAGCATGGAGGGTGGCTAACGTTTACCTCTATTTAAGAGGAAAGAAAAGCCTAGGAAACGTAGACCAGTGAGCCTAACATCTGTGGTAAGTACGTTTATACAAGCACATCTGGAGAGGATTCTGAGAGATATGGTATGCAGTCATTTGGGGGTTGATTTGGGATCATCAGCATGGGTTTAGTTTAGTTTAGATATCCAGCATAGAAACAGGCTCTTCAGCCCATTCTGCACAGACCAGCGATCACTTGTACACTAGGTCTATACAGTACACTACAGACAATTTACAGCAACCAATTAGCCTATAAATCCACATGCCTTTGGAGTGTGATGGGGGGGGAGGAGGGGAGGGGGGATGGGGGGAGGGGGGAGGGGGGGAGGAGGGGAGGGGAGGGAGGGGGGGAGGGGAGAGGGGGGAGGGAGGGGGGGAGGAGGGGGGAAGGGGAGGGAGGGGGTGGGGGAGGGAGGAGGGGGGAGGAGGAGGGGGGGAGGAGGAGGAGGGGGAGGAGGAGGAGGGGGGGGAGGAGGGGGGGGGGAGAGGAGAGGGGGGGGAATAGAGTACCTGGGGAAAGCCGACGCGGTCACAGGGAGCAGATACAAACTCAATACCGACAATACCCGTAGTCAGGATCGAATCCGGGTCTCTTGTGCTATGAGGCAGCAACTCTACCGCTGTGCCACTGTGCCTGCCTAAATTTGGATAGACTGGGGATGATCTGGGATAATCAGCATGGTTTTATGCATGGGAAAATGTGTCTCACAAATTTGATAGAATTTTCTGAAGAGGTAACCACGAAGGTTGTCGAGGGCATGAACATTGGATCACATTGAATGCAGGAGTAGTTAGTTAAATGGGTGCAGGATTACCTTGATTTTAAGCGGGTGATGGTGGGCAGTTGTTTATCAGACTGGAGATTTATGACTAGTCGTGTGCCTCGGGGATTGGTGCTGAACCCATTGCTGTTTGTCAACAATTTCAACAATCTGGATGAGAATCGTTGAGTATAGAATTTGGGAGATCATGTTGCAGTTGTATCAGATGTTGGTGAGGCCACATTTTGTGTATTGTGTTCAGTTTTGAGCACCATGTTATAGGAAAGATTTTGTCAAGCTGGAAAGGGTTTAGCGATTTACAAGGATGTTGCCAGGACTCGATGGCCGGATCTGCACGGAGAGGTTGAGCAGGCTAGGACTCTATTCCTTGGAGCGCAGGAGAATGAGTGGTGATCTTAAGGAGGTGGCAAAATCATCAGAGGAATAGATCGGGTAGACACACAGAGCCTCGTGCCCAGAAAAGGGGATCCTACAAGCAGAGGACATGGTTTTAAGGTGAGAGGCAAAAGATTTAATAGGAACTGAGGGGTAACTTTCCACACAAAGGGTGGAGGGTGTATGGAAAGAGCTGCCAGAGGAAGTAGTTGAGGCAGTTACAATCGCAACGTTTAAGAAATATTTAGACAGGTACATGGATAGGAAAGGTTTAGACAGATATGGCCAAATGCAGACAGGTGAGACTAGTGTTGATGGGATATGTTGGCCAGTGTGGTAAGTCGGGCCAAAGGGCCTGTTTCCATGCTGTAAGACGATGACACTATGTGAACGTACAAGGCATGATACAGATGACATGAAAATGGGCGTTGCATTCAGATAGGGTAGAAAGAGTTTTGGCACCTTGGCCTTCATCAGTCAGGGAATTTAGAAGTTGGAACATTATGTTACAGTTGTAGAAGAGATTGGTGATGCCACACTTTATGTTGCATTATGTTGTTTTGGTCACTCCGCTGAGGGAAAGATGCCATTAAGGTGAAAAGAGTGGAGATTTATGAGAATGTTGCCAGGACTCGAGGGCCTGAGCTACAGGGGGAAGTTGGGCAGGCTAGGACTTTATTCCTTGGAGCACACGAGGCTGAGGGGGTGATCTTACAGAGGTGTATGATGGGAGTAAATAGAGTGAATGCACAGAGTCTTTTTCGCAGAGTAGGGGAATCAAGAACCAGAGGGCATAGTTTTATGATGGGAGGTGAAGGAATTAATAGGAAACTGAGGAGCAACTTTTTCACACTGGATGTGGTGGGTATTGTTGTGATATTGCTAGGACTACTTTGTTGGTCACAAGGACTACTTTGTATGCCTGTGTATATAAGTGATTGGTGTGATTAGGCGGCCACGGAATAAACAGCCTGGAGTTGAGCTCCAGCATTGTAACCTTTTACACACGTGTACTTGTGGTCCGTCCAGAGTCTCAACAAAGGTACAAAAGGTACCGGACCATGAAGTACAACAGGTATATGGAACGATGCAGGTGAAGTAGTTGAGGGAAGTAAGATAACAACATTTAAAAGACATTTAGTCATTTACAACAACATTAGTCATTTAGACAGGATAGGAAAGGTTTGGTGGGATATGAATCAAACGTGGGCAATTGGAACGAGTGTAGATGGGGCATCTTAGTCGGCATAGATAGTTAGTTCTGTTTCTGTGATGTATGCCTTAGATTGTTTTCTCTGGAACATTGGAGGATGAGGGGAGTCCTGATAGAAATGTGTACGATTATGAGAGGCATAGATAGGATAGACAGTCAGAGTCTTTTTTCCCCAGGGTAGAAATGTCAAAGACGAGAGGGCATAGCTTTATTGGTGAAAGGGGCAAGGGTTTTTTTACACAGAGGGTGGTGAGTGCCTTAAAATGCTGCCAAGGCTGGTGAAGGAGTCAGTGAAGATCGTGATGTTTCAGAGGCTTTTGCCTACGTACAGGAATATGCACAGAATGGAGAGATGTTTAGTTTAGGGATACAGAGTGGAAACAGGCCCTTTTGGCCCACCGGGTCCGCGCCGACCAGCGATTCCCGCACACTAACACTATCCTACACCCACTAGGGACAATTTTTACATATTACCCAGCCAATTAACCTACAAACCTGTACGGCTTTGGAGTGTGGGAGGAAACCGAAGATCTCGGTGAAAACCCACGCAGGTCACGGGGAGAATGTACAAACTCCGTACAGACGGCACCCGTTGTTGGGACCAGACCCGGGACCCTGGCGCTGCATTCGCTGTAAGGCAGCAACTCTACCGCTGTGCCACTGTGGATCACGTGCTGGCAGATGAGAATAGTTTCGCTTGGCATCATGTTCAGTGTGGAATATTATGGGCCGACGGGCCTGTTCCTGTGCTGTATTGTTCGATATTCTATGTTGTATGAAAGGGTGGTGGCCAAGAAAGTCTGAAAGACACACAAGTGGTTTAAGTTGAGAGGGACATATGACAATAAAACACACTGGACTCTCTTGCTCCCCCCAGTTTTAGATTGGGAAAAAGATTGTGACCATATGACTTATAACAACATTTAAAAGATATTTGGACCGGTACAAGGATAGGAAAGGTTTAGAGGGGTATGGGCCAAACGCTGGCAGGTGGGACTAGTGTAGACGAGGCATGTTGGTCGGAATGGACTAGTTGGGTCGAGGGGCTTATTTCCTCACTGTATGACTCAAAACTATGACTTTATCTATGCCCTTCATGATTTGAAAAACCTCTAATAAGATCCTACTTCAGCTTCCTTTGCTGCTTCAAGGATATCCACCCTCATTCCTTGCAGTAATGAACTCTTTAAATCAAAATTCCCGCATCAATAATTTGAAGAATTTTGAGCCAGAGCCTTTATTAGCTCAGAGACCAAAATGACTTTCCTCCAATATCAAAGCATGAAACCAACACTGTCTCTAACTAAGTTATCTTTGTAATCATATAAGCATCACATGGATAATGACACCCACGTAATTCACTTAATAACAGCCAGGAGGCAATAACCATCTTGAACAATTACACTCACGGAGATGAATTCAGAAGAAAGCAGTGCACAGACTGGTTCATAATATGACCTGTGCAACTACCTGGGCTGCACCCTGCCTCAGCAGTAGAGTTGCTGCCTTACAGCGCCAGAGACCCGGGTCCGATCCTGACTGTGGGAGCTGTCTGCATGGAGTTTGTACGTTCTCCCCGTGACCTGCTTGGGCTTTTTCAGGGTGCCCCTGGATTTCCTCCCACACTCCTAAGATGTACACGTTTGCAGGTTAATTGGCTTTGGTACAATTGTAAATTGTCCCTAGTGTGTTGGTGTGTAGGTTGGTGTGTAGGTCGGTGCGAACTCAGTGGGCCGAATAGCCCTGTTCCTGTATCTCTGAACTAAACTAAACTGAACTATCCTGATTGATAAATATAAAATGAAGAGCAGATACTGCAGGAAAAGTCGGCAGGTCAGGCAGCATCTGTGGAGGGAGAAACAAAACTAACGCTTCAGGTCAATGGCTGTTCAGATGAATTACCATTGACCGGAAGCATGAATGGGTGTAAACCGGCTAGGATCACAAGGAGGTATGCACATGGTACGCCTGGCTTCATTGGTCTGGGCATTGAGTGTAGGATGCATGTTGCATGCATGTTGTAGCTTTGTTGCAGGAAGTCATGTTGCAGATTTATAACACTCCATCCAGGGACCCCGACAGTCCTTTCAGGTAAGGCAGAGGTTCACCTGCACCTCCTCCAACCTCATCCAGTGTATCCGGAGCTCCCGGTCTGGGCTCCTATATATCGGCGAGACCAAGCATAGACTTGGTGATCATTTCGCTGAACACATACGCTAGGTCCACCATGACCTTAGAAATCTCCCGGTGGCCAAACATTTTAACTCCCCCTCCCATTCCCACACTGACCTTTCAGTCCTGGGCCTCCTCCACTGTCAGAGTGAGGCCCAGCGCAAATTGGAGGAACAGCACCTCACATTGCACTTGGGTAGCTTACACCCCAGCGGCATGAAAATTAATTTCTCTAATTTCAAGTAACTCCTGCACTCACTGTCCTCCCTTCTCCCCCCCCCCCCCCCCCCCCCACCTCCCTCCTCCACCCTCCCCCACCTTGGTCATCCTATCAGTTCCACTGTTCGCATCCTTGTATCGGACAGGCACTTGGACAGGTGCAAGGGTAAGAGGGATGGGAGTCAAACAGGGGGAAATGGGGCATCTTGGTTGTCACGGACGAGTTAGGCTGAAGGTTCTGTCTTCTTGCTGTATGACTATGACTCTATCTATGCCCCTTGGATGGCACAGTGGCACAGCTGGTAAAGCTGTTGCCTCACAGTGCCAGAGACCCAGGTTTGGTCGATGCTGGAGTAGCTCAACTGGTCAGGCAGCATCCCTGGAGAAAAGGAATAGGTGACGTTTAGGGTCGGAACCCTTCTTCAGACCTGACCTGAAACATCACCTATTCCTTTTCTCTGGAGATGTTGCCTGATCCGCTGAGTTACTCCAGCATTTTTTGTCTACCTTCGTTGTAAACCAGCATCTGCAGTTCCTTCCTTAACATCCTGATGAATCTTCTCTACACCCTGAATCCCAGCAATCACATCTAAGTCCACAAGGATACACGTCTTAGCTTTCAAACAGCTGAATAAAAGCTCTCCATTGCAACACTGACACATTAAGTATGATATTCAAAAGATTCATTCAAAGCTGATTTCATTTTAAAGCGCAAGCCTTTTTTATAAATGTAATAGTTGAGGCTTTCTCATACTCGGCACACAAGGCTGCCTCTGAGAAAACATTTTTCAGCAAACAATGAAATGTGTGGGGGAGGACTTCACCTTCAGTCTAGTGTCCTGTTCTTATCATCTTAATCAACCAATGCCTCAATGTGATACAGGAACAGAGTGTCCATTTCACCCAGACAACAATAGATCTGGGTCTTATCCCACCCCAGTCATTCCTTCTTCTCCCCTCTCCCCTGTGGTAGAAGCTTGAAAGTGCGCCCTGCCAGACTCTGGAACAGAGCTTCTTCCCCTCTGTTGTCAGGCTTCTCAATGCTCCTTCCATAAGCTAAGGCACTGTTCATTTCACCTCTACCCCAATGCGGACATTGGACTTTGTCTGTGGAACTGATGCGCTACAATGCTGACAACTATATTCTGCACTCTGTATCTTCCCATTTGATCTATTTTAGTTTTTTACAGTCTAAATATGCAACACGGAAACAGGCCCTTCGGCCCACCGAGTCCACGCCGGCCAGCAATCACCCCGTACATTAGCAGTATCCTATACACTAGGGAAAATGTACAGGTTTACTGAAGCCATTTAACCTACAAACCTGAACGTCTTTCGAGTGTTGGCAGAAACCAGAGCACCCAGAGCAAACCCACGTGGTCACAGGGAGAACGTACAAACTCCGTATAGACAGCACTCAAGGCCATGATCAATCCCGGGTCTCTGGTGCTATAAGGCAGCAACTTTACCGCTGCTCCACTGTGCCGGCCTAACACAATACCCTATCTATTGTACTTGAGTTTGACTTGATTGTATCTATGTGTGGTGTAGCTAATCTGACTGGATAGCAAAGCAAAACAAAGCTTAGAGTTATCCACAGACCCCCAAATAGTAGCCTGGATGTAGGGTGTAAGTTGCAGCAGGAGTTATAACTGGCATGTAACAAAGGTAGTGGTGATGGGCGATTTCAATATGCAGGTAGACTGGGAAAATCATGTTGGTTCTAGACCCCAAGAAAGAGAGTTTGTAGAGTGCCTCCGAGATGGATTCTTAGAGCACCTTGTACTGGAGCATACCAGAGAGAAGGCAATTCTGGATTTAGCGTTGCCCAATGAACAAGATTTGATAAGAGAACTCGAGGTAAATGAACCGCTTGGAGGTAGTGATCATAATATGATTAGTTTTAATCTGCAATTTGAGAAGGAGAAGGTTAAATCGGAAGTGTCTGTGTTGCAGTTGAACAAAAGGGACTATGAAGGCATGAGAGAGGAGACTGGAAAAGGTAGACTGGAAAAGGATCCTAGCAGGAATGATGGTGGAACAGCAATGGCAGGAATTTCTGGTCATAATCTGGAAGATGCAGGATAATTTCATTCCAAAGTGGAAGAAAGATTCTAAGGGGAGTAGGAGACAAGGGAAGTTAGGGATGGAATAAAACTAAAAGAAAAGATGTATAACACAGCAAAGAGTAGCAGAAAGCCAGAGGATTGGGAAACTTTCAAAGGACAACAGAAGGTAACAAAACGGGCAATACGGGCTGAAAAGATGAAGTACGAGGCCAAGAATATAAAGAAGAACAGTAAAAGCTTCTTTAGATATGTTAAGAGAAAAAGATTAGCAAAGACAAATGTGTGTCCCTTGAAGGCAGACACAGGTGAAATTATTATGGGTAACAAGGAAATGCAGAAGAGTTGAACAGGTACTTCGGATCTGTCTTCACTAAGGAAGACACAAACAATCTCCCAGATGTACTAGAGGACAGAGAATCTAGGGGGATAGAGGAACTGAAAGAAATTTGCATTAGGTGAGAAATAGTATTGGGTAGACTGATGGGACTGAAGGTTGATAAATCCCCAGGACCTGATGGTCTACATCCCAGGGTACTCAGGGAGGTGGCTCTAGAAATAGTGGGCGCATTGGTGATCATTTTCCAACGTTCAATAGATTCAGGATCAGTTCCTGTGGATTGGAGGATAGCTAATGTTATCCCACTTTTTGAGAAAAGAGCAAGAGAGAAAACGGGGAATTACAGACCAGTTAGCCTGATATCGGTGGTGAGGAAAAAGCTGGAGTCAATTATTAAAGAGGTAATAATGGTGCATTTGGATAGCAGTAAAAGGATAAGGATAAGGATAAGGATAAGGATAAGATAAAAAGGATAGAGAATTAGTTGGCAGACAGGAAGCATAGAGGAGGAGTAAACGGGTCCTTCTCAGAATGGCAGGCAGTGGCGAGTGGAGTGCTGCAAGGCTCGGTGCTGGGGCCGCAACTGTTTACCATATATATTAATGATTTGGATGAAGGAATTAGAAGTAACACTAGTAAGTTTGCAGATGACACAAAGCTGGGTGGCAGTGTGAACTGCAAAGAGGATGTTAGGAGGTTGCAGGGTGACCTGGACAGGTTGAGTGAGTGGGCAGATACATGGCAGATGCAGTATAATGTAGATAAATGTGAGGTTATCTACTTTGGCGGCAAAAACAAGGAGGCAGATTATTATCTCAATGATGTTAGGTTAGGTAAGGGGGAAGTGCAGTGAGACCTGGGTGTCCGTGTACACCAGTCACTGAAAGTTGGCGTGCAGGTACAGCAGGCAGTGAAGAAAGCTAATGGCATGTTGGCCTTCATAACGAGAGGATTTCAGTATAGGAGTAAAGAGGTTCTTCTGCAGTTGTATATGGCCCTGGTAAGACCACATCAGGAGTATTGTGTACAGTTTTGGTCTCCTAATTTGAGGAAGGACATCCTTGTAATTGAGGCAGTACAGCGTAGGTTCACGAGATTGATCCCGGGGATGGCGGGACTGTCATATGAGGAAAGATTGAAAAGACGAGGTTTGTATATTCACTGGAGTTTAGAAGGATGAGAGGGGATCTTATAGAGGCGTATAAAATTATAAAGGGACTGGACAAGCTAGATGCAGGAAAAATGTTCCCAATGTTGGGGGAGTCCAGAACAAGGGGCCACAGTCTTAGAATAAAGGGGAGGCCATTTAAAACTGAGGTGAGAAGGAACTGTTTCACCCAGAGAGTTGTGAATTTATGGAATTCTCTGCCTCAGAGAGCAGTGGGGGCCAAATCACTGGATGAATTTAAGAGAGAGTTAGATAGAGCTCTGTGGGCTAGTGGAATCAAGGGATATGGGGAGAAGTTGGGACAGGTTACTGATTGTGGGTGATCAGCCATGATCACAATGAATGGCGGTGCTGGCTCGAAGGGCCAAGGGGCCTCCTCCTGCACCTATTTTCTATGTTTCTAAATCTATTCAATGTACCTCAGTGCAGGTGACAACAGTAAACCTAAACCTAGACCTTAACACGAACTATAACACTAACACAAATAATGATACCATAACAGCATATAAAAGATATTTGGACAGGTACATGGATAGGAAAGGTTTGGAGGAATATGGGCCAGTGGGCAACTGGTGCTAGTGTAGATGGGGCATCTTGATCAGCATGGATATGCAGAGCCGAAGGGCCTGTTTCTAAACTTCAAAATGGTAAGAAGAGGGAGATGAGGCATAACTCAGTTATCAGGTTGGGATTGCGGGCAAGAGCTGGGATAGGTTGCTGGCAGAATTGTTCCCTGGGACATTGGGAGGAGTGAGTGATTTGTGGCAGCACGGTGGCACAGCGGTAGAGTTGCTGCCACACAGCGCAAGAGATGCGGGTTCGATCCTGACTACGGGTGCTGTCTGTACGGAGTTTGTACGTTCTCCATGTAACCACATGGGTTCTCTCTGGGTGCTCTCGTTTTCTCCACACTCCAAAAACATACAGGTTTGTAGGTTATTTGGCTTTGGTAAGAATTGTAAATTGTGCTTATTGTGTAGGTTAGTGCTGGTTTATTGGGTGGTTGGCATAGACTCACTGGGTCGAATGGCTTGTTTCTGCACTGTATCTCTAAAATAAAATAAATTTAAAAAAATTGACCAAAGCCCCTATCTGTCTGTCAACGTTGACACTCCTCTTAACCCCTCGTTTATGTCTCCGTTTGGGTGGCACGGTGGCACAGCTGGCAGAGTGGCTGCCTCATAGCCCCAGATACCAGGGTTCGATCCTGACCTCGGTTGCCATCTGTGTGTGGAGTCTGCACATTCTCCCTGTGACCTTGTGGGTTTCCTCCGGGTGCTCCGGTTTCCTCCCACATCCCAAAGCTGTGCGGGTTTGCAGGTTACTTGGCCTCTGTAAATCGCCCCTCGTGTGCAGGGAGTGTGTAGAGCTAGCGTGGCAGGTGCGTGGAAGCAGGTGCCAGGTGGAGGTGTCGAGAGCAAGGAGGGCCGTCGAGAGCTACCTGGTGGGGGGGAGGGGCCGCCAAGAACGAAGGGGGGTCCCAGCAGTTGGGGGAGGGGGGGGCTGCTGTCAACTGCAGCCACACAGCGCAAGAGGTGCGGGTTTAATCCTGACTATGTGTGCTGCCTGTACGGATTTTGTATGTTCTCCGTAGGTAGGAGTTTTCGGTGAACTTTTGTAACATTGCCTGCACCAGAAATGTGGCACTCCTATGCCCTGCCAAGGTGAGGTCTGCCGTATGATTTTACAGGGATGCGTGCAAAGTAATGTATTTCCCCAACCTCGGTACATGTGACGTCAAGCTTTTCCTTCTCTCCACAGACTGCCCCGGGATGTGGGACAACCTAACCTGCTGGCCAAACGCGGATTATGGAGATGTCATTTCCGTCACCTGCCCAGGAATCTTCAGGATCATTAACACCATTGATGGTAACACCAACGACCAAGTGTGGTTAATGCTTGAAACCTAAATGCCCACCAGATGCCCACCAGATGCCCACCAGATGCCCACCAGATGCTTCCCACTAGATGGCCACTAGATGCCCACTAGATGCCCACTAGATACCCACTAAATGCCCACTAGATGCCCATTAGATGCCCATTAGATGCCCACTAGATACCCACTAAATGCCCACTAGATGTCCACTAGATATTTCCAAGGCAGAGATTGACAGATTCTTGAGCAGTCCAATAAGGTAGATGGTAGCTCAGGACCACTCTCTAGTTGGTGATAGGATGATTCAGTTGCCTGATAAAGGCCGGGAAGAAACTGCCCCTGAATCTGGAGGTGTGTGTTTTCACGCTTTTGAACCTCTTGCCTGAATGGAGAGAAGAGGGAGAGAAGAGGGAGTGACCGGTGGTGAGACCGGTCCTTGATTTTGCTGCTGGCCTTGCCGAGGCAGCGTGAGGCGTAAATGGAGTCAGTGGAAGGGAGATTGGGTTGTGTGATGGTCTGGGCTGTGTCCACAATTTGCTGCAATTTCTTGCGGTCTTGGATGGAAGGTTCAGAGGGACATGGGGCAAACACAGGCATGAGTTGGATGGATGGAGCAAGCTCACTGGTTGCTGCCTCTCCACCAATAGGTAAACAACTCGTAAGTGGGTGTAGTTTAAATATATTGTATATATCAGTATATTGTGGCGGATCAGGCCATTCCTCGGGTCAGCCCCCTCGTTACGTGACGGACAGGTGAAAGGAGTTAAAAGCCAGACCAAGGGAAGGCGTGGATCATCCCTTGGAGAACTACGCTGTGGGCACCAGCTCACAGCCTAATAAAGAATCTATTAAACACTGCCTGGCGTCTTGCCTTTTCTCTGGCCTCCGCCAGGCCACTACAATATATTATTAAATATAGGCCTATATACTAGTATGGTTCCAATACATCATAAGAGAGCAGTTAAAGGAGTATAGTTTAGTATGGTTCAGAGATACAGCGTGGAAACACAAAGAATGGCAAAAGAACAAAGAGGGGACTATGATGAACACTTTGTAACTTAGTTGGGCACAATACGTGGTGATGCTTTGCATACCTTGCCGATGATATATAAAACACCGAGTTTCACTGTGACATGCCACATGTGATAATAATGTATCAATCAATTAATCAATCAATCAATTCCTTGTCTTGCTTTACTGAAAGGGACTGTGTTGACATCTCTTCAGCTTTAGGCATCATCTACAGGAACTGTACCGACGAGGGCTGGTCAGAAACATTCCCCCATTACTACGATGCGTGTGGTGTCGATGAAAATATCACAGAGTTTGAAGATCAGGTAAGTCTGTTCATTACAGTAATGTTTGCGTGGTGCCCTTTTTTTTTGCCCCTAGAACTTATTCGCCATTCTCCTCTGGTCCCTGTTACATATATATATACATGGCGGCACAGTGGCGCAGCCGCCATTCTCCTCTGGTCCCTGTTACATATATATATACATGGCGGCACAGTGGCGCAGCGGGTAGAGCTGCTACCTCATGATGCCAGAGGCCCAGGTTCGATCCTGACCACGGGTGCTGTCTGCGTGTGGATATAACTACTAATGGTATTGTATACAATGGTGCAGCAGGTAGAGCTGCTGTCTCACAGCGCCAGAGGCCCAGGTTCGATCCTGACTTCGGGTGCTGTCTGTGCATGGAATTTGCACATTCTCCTCGTGACCGTGTGGGTTTCCTCCGGGTGCTCCGGTTTCCTCCCACACTCCAAAGACGCGTGGAGATTAAAAAAATGCAGTGCAGGACCAGGCCCTATGTCCCATAATGTCCATGCCCGACATGGCGTTAAATTAACCCAATCTCCCCTGCCTACACGTGATCCATATTCCTCCATTCCCTGCACATCCACGTGCCTATCTAAAAGCTTCTTAAATGACACTATCGTACCTGCTTCCACCAGCACCCCTGGCAGCACATTCCAGGCACCCACCACCCTCTGTGTAAAATAACATATCATATAAACTTTGCCCCTTTCATCTTAAATCTATGCCCTCTGGGGGAAAAAAAGCTCTGACTGTCTACCCTGTCTATTCTTGTCATATTTACATATACTTCTATGAGGTCTCCCCTCAACCACCATTTTCCAGAACAAGACAATCCCAAGTTTGTCTTGTTTCCAGTACAAGACAATCCAAGTTTGTCTAACTTCTCCTTTGGAGGATTAGCGTTGGATGTTGCCAGCAGTCGAGGGCCTGAGCTATAGGGAGAGGTTGGGCGGGCTCGGACTTTACTCCTTGGAGCGCAGGAGGTTGTGAGGTGATCTTATAGATGTGTATAAGACCATGAGGGAAATAGATCTGTGAATGTACAGAGTCCTTTACCCAAGGTAAGGGAATCAAGAACCAGAGGACATAAAGTAGGTTTAAGGTGAGGGGGACTAGATTTAATAAGAACCCGAGGGGAAACTTTTTCACTCAGAGGGTGGTGGGTGTATGGAACGAGCTGCCAGAGGAGGTAGTTGAAGCAGGTACTATAACCAAGTTCACGCTGACCAGTGAACACCCTGTACACTAGCACTATCCTTCCACATGAGGGACAATTTACAGAGGCCAATTAACCTACAAACCTGTACGCCTTTGGAGTGTGGGAGGAAACCGGAGCACACGGAGAAAACCCACGCGGTCACAGGGAGAACGTACAAACTCCGTACAGTCAGGACCGGTGGTCAGGATGGAACCCGGGTCTCTGGTGCTGTAAGACAGCAACACCACCCGTGTGCCACTGTGCCTCCCTCCCTTTAGAGGGATATGGGCCAAAAGAGGGCAGGTGGGACTATTGTAGATGGGGGAATCTCGGTTGGCACGGGCAAGCTGGGCCGAAGGGCCTGCTTCAGTGCTGTTTGACTCCATGAGTCTAAATGTTGTGATTGTATCTGCCTCCACCACCTCCTCTGGCAGTTCATTTCAGAGAGTCACCAGCTTCATGGATAGGAAAGGTTAAGAGGGATATGGAGCCACACAGGACCAGCTTAGATGGGGCATCTTGGACGAGTTGGGCCGATGGGCTTGTTTCCATGGTGTGTGTGTGTGTGTGTGTGTGTGTGTGTGTGTGAAATCCCCTCAAATATCTTTTAAATTCCTCCCCTCTCACCTTAAACCAGTGCCCTCGAGTTCTAGGTTTGAGATTCGAGTTTTCCCTTGCAGACGCTTTTGGAATACAAACAGGTAGATGGATCGAAACCCTCCCCCCACCCCAACACCCCCCCCCCCCCCCCCCCCCGTGCTGGGCTACAGATCAGACGACCAACCAGCCCAGTTTGTGTCGCATCCGAATGGCGGCCCCATCTATTCTTCATTCCACACACATGATGCTGGAGAGCGCCCAAGGCTGCTGTCAGTTCTTTGTTCCAATCAGGAGCCTCACGATATCAAAGCTGACAAAATCACTGCACAACTAAATGTGTTTGGATCTAAACTTACTTTAACTCCTTATCAAATCTTCCCCTCCTTTTCGCTCCATCTGCTTGCTTTTATTCCAGAAACGTATTCCAAGTCCAAAATCTTCCCCATGGTAATTTTGCCACCATTGTCGACATCAGTCTGTTTGTATGATATTTATACTTGTATTCGTGAACATCGAACAATACAGCACAGGAACAGGTTCTTCAGCCCACAATGTCTGTGCCGAACATGAACATAGGCAAATGGGACTGTCTTAAATAGAGCATCTTGGGCTTTAGACTTTACTTTAGACTTTAGAGATACAGTTAGGAAACAAGCCCTTCAACCCTCTGAGTCCACGCCGACCAGCGTTCTCCGTACACAAGCACTATCCAACACACTAGGGACAATCTACAATCTTTACCAAAGCCAATTTACCTACAAACCCGCACGTCTTTGGAGTGTGGGAGGAAAACAGGGGCACCCGGAGGAAAACCCACGTGGTCACCGGGAGAATGTACAAACTATGAACAGACAGCACCCAAGGTCAGGATCGAACCTGGGTCTCTGGCACTCTAAGGCAGCAACTCTATCGCTGCGCCACCGTGCCGCCCCTGTGAAGAAGGGTGCCAACCCAAAACGTCACCTGTTGGTGTCGTCCGGAGATGCTGCCTGACCCACTGAGTTATTCCACTCCACTGACTCACTGAGTTACTCCACCACTGACCCACTGAGTTACTCCACCACTGACTCACTGAGTTACTCCACCACTGACCCACTGAGTTACTCCACCACTGACCCACTGAGTTACTCCAGCACTGACCCACTGAGTTACTCCACCACTGACCCCACTGAGTTACTCCAGCACTGACCACTGAGTTACTCCACCACTGACCACTGAGTTACTCCAGCACTGACCCACTGAGTTACACCACTCCACTGACCCACTGAGTTACTCCAAAGCACTGACCCACTGAGTTACACCACTCCACTGACCCACTGAGTTACTCCACCACTGACCCACTGAGTTACTCCACCACTGACCCACTGAGTTACTCCAGCACTTTGTGTCTGTCTGATCTCTTGCAGGAGCCATACTATGTATCTGTCAAGGCTCTCTACACGGTCGGCTACAGCACCTCTCTGGTTTCCTTGGTTATCGCCATGATTATACTCTGCCGGTTCAGGTAAGGCCTTCCTCCAATACCTTTCCAACCCCCTCCTTCCTCCAAACCTCCACTTTGGCAAGCAAGTTCACATGACTAATTCCTAATTCCATTTCCCTCAGATAACGGCCACAACATTAACATGATCGTTATAGAAACAAGGCGTTATAGAAACACCACCCATTTTCCAGCACCCTTGGTTCCAGAGCCTTGCCCGATTATCCGTTTTGCCAGATCAATGGAGGTCACAGCCTCGCGGGGGAGTGGTGGGGGAGGGGCGGAGGGGGGCGAAATACCGGCCTGTAAAGTCGGCCGTGGAAGTCGGCGATGGGAACGGATCTGCCGGGCCGGAGTTCCACAACCCCAAGATACAATCTGACCCACCGATCGGCCGTGGAAGTCCCGATGAGGTTGAGAGTGGCCGCCTTACCCGGCCTGGGCGCCACATTTTTGGCTGCACTTCCAGGGGGGATTTCAAGTAGCGCCCGTAATTTTGTCCGGATTAAAGGAGGTGCGGACAACAATTGCCGGAAAATTGGTGGTGCACCTGTACAGCATGGATTACAAGCCTTTCGGCCCATCTTATCCATGCCGATCAAATTGGCATAGTGGGGCCGGTCCCATTTGCTTGTATTCAGCCCATACCCCTCGAAACCCATCCTGTCCATGTGGCCAGAAGGTTGAAGGAACCTTCTGAAAAAACGCCCAAACCGCTCTGATCTTCATTGATTTGTGGAGGCATAAAGCACGGAATAGGCTCTTCGGCCCAACTGGTCCATGCCAACCAAGATTCCTCACCTTGACTTATTTCTTCCTCTATCTCGCTCTATCTCTCCTTCTCTTTCTTTCCCTCCTCTTCTCTCTCATGCTCTCTTTTTCTCTCCTTCTCTCCCTCTCCCTCCCCCTCTCTCTCTCTCTCTCTCCTCTCTCTCTCTCTTCTCTCTCTCTCTCTCTCACTCTCTCTCTCTCTCTCTCTCTCTCTCTCTCTCTCTCTCTCTCACTCCTCTCTCTCTCCTCTCTCTCTCTCTCTCTCTCTCTCTCTCTCTCCTCTCTCTCTCTCTCTCTCTCTCCCCCTCCTCCCCCCCCTCTCTCTCTCTCTCTCCCCTCTCCCCTCTCTTCCTCCTCCATCTCTCCCCCTCTCCATTTCTCTCCTCTCCATCTCTCTCCCTCTCCATTTCTATCCCTCTCCATTCTCTCCCTCTCCATCTCTCTCCCTCTCCATCTCTCCATCTCTCTCTCCATCTCTCCCTCCCCTCTCTCTCTCTCTCTCTCTCTCCATCTCTCCCTCCCCCTCTCTCTCTCTCTCTCTCTCTCTCTCTCTCCTCTCTCTCTCTCTCTCTCTCTCTCTCTCTATCTCTCTCTCTCTCTCTCTCTCTCTCTCTCTCTCTCTATCTCTCTTCTCTCTCTCTCCTCTCCATCTCTCTCTCTCTCTCTCTCTCTCTCTCTCTCTCCTCTCTCTCTCTCTCTCTCTCTCTCTCTCTCTCTCTCTCTCTCTCTCTCTCTCTCTCTCTCTCTCTCTCTCTCTCTCTCTCTCTCTCTCTCTCTCCCCTCTCCTCTCTCCTCTCTCCTCTCTCCCCCTCTCCATCTCTCTCCTCTCCATCTCTCTCCCTCTCCATCCTTCTCCCCTCTCCCCCCCCTCTCCCCTCCTCTCTCTCTCTCTCTCTCCTCTCTCTCGCTCTCCCCCTCTCTCTCTCCCCCTTTCTCCTCCTCCTCGCTCACTCTCTCTCACTGCCGTCATTAACTGACCATTCAAATGGTTACGAGTCACCACTTGGATTCCCGGGAAAATGGATGTTGTGGGTCCAGTCTGCCACTCAAGTCTGCTCTTCCACACCTGTTCATGTTGCCTAGTCTCTTTCCCAGCCTCTTGATTCCCCTACTGTCCAAAGTCATAGAGAAGAAATAGGAGCTGAATTAGGCCATTCGGCCCATCGAGACTGCTTCGCTATTCGATCGTGGCTGATTTATCTTGTCATTTTTGAGAAACAGCATTGAAACAGGCCCTTCAGCACAACTTTCCCCGTGCCGACCAAGATGTCCCATCTACACTAGTCCCACTTGCTCGTGTTTTTCCCGCATCCCTCTAAACTTATTGTATCTATGTACCTTTCCAAATGTCTTTAAGTGTTGTTCTAGTACCTGCCTCAACTACCTCCTCTGGCAGCTCGTTCCATACACCCACCACCCTCTGAGTGAAAAGGTTGCCCCTCAGTCTCTGGTTGGCGAGGACTCGGTGGGCCCGAAGGGCCAGTTTCCCACGCTGTTTCTCTAAAATGAAAAGATAGATAAGCCACGATCGAATGGCGTAAGGCAGTCTCGATGGGCCGAATGGCCTAATTCAGCTCCTATTTCTTTATGGTCTCATTGCCTAACTAAATTAAATGACAGCTTCAGGCTCAGCTCCTGTTGATGAGTAGGTCTGCCCTCTGCTGGTGTAGCTGGAGTTTCAGCACAAAGATGCATGTCAAGTTTATTGTCATGTGCACTAGTACAGTAAGGTACAGGTGCAATGAAAATCTTGCTTGCAGCCACACGACAGGTACATAGACTCAGACAGCACACACACAAAACATAATTTGATATAAATTCTGCAAAAAAGTGAAAGAAAGGGAAGAAGTATCTGAAATGATGTTTAGAGTCGGGACCCATTTTCATTGACTCCAGCACTTTGTGTTTTTGTTTTGTATACGAGCATCTGCAGTTCCTTGTGTCATCATTCTGGTAAACCTTCTCTGAACCCTCTCCAAAACCTCCACATCCTTTCTCTAGGACAGCACAGTGGCGCAGCGGTAGAGTTGCTGCTTTACAGTCTGAAGAAGGGTCTCGACCCGAAACGTCACCCATTCCTTCTCTCCGAGATGCTGCCTGACCCGCTGAGTTACTCAGCATTTTGTGAATAAATCGATTTGTACCAGCATCTGCAGTTATTTTCTTATGCTGCTTTACAGTGCCAGAGACCTGGGTTTGATGTTGACTGCGGGTGCCGTCTGTACGGATTGAGTTTATATGTTCTCCCTGTGGGTTTTCTCTTGCTGCTCCGGTTTCTCCGTATTCCAAAGACGTGCAGGTTTGTAGGTTAATTAGCTTCCGTAAATTGTCCTTCGTGTGAGGGATAGAACTAGTGTACAGGATGATCGCTGGTCAGTGCGGGGTTCGGTGGGCCGAAGGGCCTGTTTCCACCCTGTGTCTCTAAACTAAACTAACGACACTAAACTAAACAAACCGACACTAAACTAAACTAAAATAAACAAACTTACCTAAACTAAGACTAAACTAAATGGGGTGATCAGAACTACACGAGATACTGCAAATGTTTAGTTTAGGTTGCAGCCCAGAAACAGTTCCTTCGGCCCACTGAGTCCACGCCAACCATCGATCACCTGTTCACACTAGTTCTCTGCTATCCCACTTCCTCATCCACACCCTACACTCTTGCGGCAATTTACAGAGACCAATTAACCAACACACCCACATGTTTTTGGGATGTGGGTGGAAACCGGAGCACCCGGAGGAAACCCACGCAGTCACAGGGAGAACTTACAAACTCCACACACGGACAGCACCCGAGTTCAGGATCAAACCCAGGTCTTGGGCACTGTGAGCCAGTGGCTCTACCCACTGTGTTGCTCAAATGCAGTCCAGCTACAGTCCTATAAAGCTGCATCATGACTTCCTGACTGTTGTACTCAATATGTGCAGGAAGGAACTGCAGATGCTGGCTTACACCAAACATAGACACAAAATGCCGGAGTAACTCAGCGGGTCAGGCAGCATCTCTAGAGAAAAGGAGTGGGTGACATTTCGGGTTAGAAGGATCTCGACCTGAAATGTCACCCATTCCTTCTCTCCAGAGATGCTGCCTGACCTACTGAATTATTCCAGCATTTTGTATAGATTTTCTTGTACTCAATACCCCGAAGACAAGCACACCATATGCATCGTTACCACTCTGTCTACTTGTGTTGCCACATTCTGGTAGATGTGGACTTGATCTCCAAGATCCCTCTGCCCAGCTGTTGTCAGGCAACTGAACCATCCAACAGCTGGATAGTGGTTCTGAGCTACTATCTACCTCTCTAGAGACACTCAGACTAGCTTTGATTGGACTTTACAGGACTTTATCTTGCACGAAACATTATTTACATTATTCCCTTTATCATGTATCTGTGGTCATGCATAGTCTTTCCACTGACTGGTTTGCACACAACATAAAGCTTTTCACCGTACCTCGGTACACGTCAGGGCCGTCTTAACGCGTGGGCCTGATGGGCACTTGCCCAGGGGCCCACGAGCATAGGGGCCCCATGCTGATCTGTGTATGTTAAGTGACTTGCAATAAATAAATACTACTTTAAAAATGTAGGTTCAATAAGTGCTTTTTTTCCGCAACATTTCCGGTCACTAAGTGCTTCTCACAGCGATCTGTAAGTGCTTTTCGCAACAATGTCGCACCCTAAGTCCATCGCTAAGTGCTTTTCGGTAAGTGCTTTTCGCCGGCACGACAAGGGGGGGTTGGTAGGGAAAGGGGGGTGGGGGAGAGTAACGGTAGGGGCCCCAGTACACTGCTTTGCCCGGGGGCCCATAATGCTGTAAAAACGGCCCTGGTACACGTGACACTAAACTAAACTGAACATCAATGCTGCTGAGGGTCCTGGCGTTAACTATCTGTTTTCCTTTTGTAGGAAGCTGCACTGTACCCGGAACTACATCCACATGAACCTATTTGTCTCCTTTATCCTGCGTGCCATATCCGTCTTCATCAAGGACGCCATTTTATACGCGGAAGATGAGGTCTACCATTGCTCCATCAGCTCGGTGAGAATGCAGGGGGCGGAAGGGGGGAGGAGGGGAGGAACCTGAATGGGCAGTGGAGGCTCGGGAAATTGAGCTCGGTTGGCAAAAGAGGCATCCCAGCCAGACCGGGTGGTGAAGAAGGTTTTTGGCATGCTGGCCTTCATCAGTCCTTTGAGTAGAGAAAATGGGACGTCACGTCACAGTTGTATAAGACGTCGGTGAGTCCGCACTTGGAGTATTGTGTTCTGTTTTGTTCACCCTGCCGTAGGAAGGATGTCATTGAGGTGTGTAGAGAAGATTCACCAGGATGTGGCCAGGACTCAAGGGCCTGAGCTATCGAGAGAAGTCGGGCAGATTAGAACTTTATTCCTTGGAGCGCAGGAGGATGAGGGCTGATCTTATTGAGGTGTATAAAAGCATTAGGGGTGATCTTATTGAGGTGTGTAAAATCATGCGGGGCGATCTTATAAACGCCATAAAATCTTGAGGGTTGATCTTATCGATCTGTACGAAATCTTGAATTGAATTGAATTGAATTGAATACATTTTATTAGCCAAATATTTATACATACAAGGAATTTGCCTTGGTGCTTTGCTCGCAAGTAATGGCACGATATACAGTAGACAATTAAAAATAAAACATTGTAATTTAAACATGTGAAGAATGAAATAAAATATTAGAGCAAAAGGAGGCTACAGTGTTTTGGCTGTTGAGCAGAGCTACTGCTCGTGGGGAAAAAAAACTGTTTTATTTCTGGCTGTGGCTGCTTTGACAGTCCGGAGTTGTCTTCCAGAGGGAAGTGCTTCAAAGTGTTTGTGGCCAGGGTGAGAGGGGTCAGAGATGATCTTGCCCGCTCGCTTCCTGGCCCTTGCAGTGTACAGTTCATCAATGGGGGGGAAGGTTGCAGCCAACAACCTTCTCGGCTGTGCAAACGATCCGTTGCAGCCTCCGGATATCATGCTTGGTGGCTGAGCCAAACCAGGCCGTGATGGAGAAGGTGAGGACAGACTCTATGATGGCAGTATAAAAGTGGACCATCTTTGCCTGTGGCAGATTGTGTTTTCTCAGCTGCCGCAGGAAGTACATCCTCTGTTGGGTCTTTTTGACTGTGGAGTCGATGGTGCGCCCCCATTTAAGGTCCCTGGAGATGATGGTTCCAAGGAACTTAAATGACTCCACAGATGTGACTGTGACTGTTGTTGATGGTGAGTGGGGGGAGGGGAGGGGGAGCTCTCCTAAAGTCTACAATTAGTTCCACTATCTTGAGAGCAGTGAGCTCCAGTTTGTTGCGATGGCACCAGGACGCCAGCTGTGTCACTTCCCGTCTGTGGGCAGATTCCTCCCCATCCTGGATCAGTCCAATCAGAGTAGTGTCATCCGCAAACTTGAGGAGCTTGACAGAGGAGTCTGTGGAGGTCCAGTCGTTGGTATAGAGAGAGTAAAGGAGAGGGGAGAGTACGCAGCCTTGCGGTGCTCCTATGCTGAGGGTCTGTGGATCCAATATGTGCTTTCCCAGCCTCACATGCTGCTTCCTGTCCGTCAGGAATTTGGTGATCCACTGACAGAGGGGTTCATGCACAGTCAACTGGGAGAGTTTGTAGTGTAGTAGCTCTGGCACAATGGTGTTGAATGCAGAGCTAAAATTCACAAACAAGATCCTTCCATATGTCCCCTAGCGGTCTAGGTGTTGGAGGATAAAGTGCAGGCCTAGGTTGACTGCGTCATCCACCGATCTATTGGCCCGGTATGCAAACTGCAGGGGGTCCAGCAGGGGGTTTGTGATATTTTCCAGCTGGGCCAGCACAAGTCTTTCAAGGGTCTTCATGATTACAGAGGTCAGTGCGACAGGTCTGTAGTCATTAAGACCAGTAATCCTTGGCTTTTGGGGACAGGAACAATAGTGGAGACTTTGAAGCAGGCAGGGACAGTGCAGGTTTGCAAGGACTGGTTGAAAATGTCTGTGTAGATCGGTGCTAGTTGTTCGGTACAGAGCTTGAGGGAAGAGGGGGAAACATTGTCCGTCCGGTCCTGGAGATTTCCAGCTTTTCTGCCTCCTGAATAGCTTCTCCACCTCCTCAATTGCTATTGTTAGTGATGGAGAAGTGGCCAGACTGATGTTGGGCAGCAAGGAGGGGGTGGGTACTGGACGAGGGCCCAGTCTTTGCAGACTGGAGTCAGGCTGTAAGTGGGTGTGAAGTGGTGATTGGGGAGGAGTGGGTGGGGAAGGGCCCAGTCTTTGCAGACTGGAGTCAGGCAGGGCCGTTTTTACAGCATTATGGGCCCCCGGGCAAAGCAGTGTACTGGGGCCCCTACCGTTACTCTCCCCCACCCCCCTTTCCCTACCAGCCCCCCCCCCCCCTGTCGTGCCGGCGAAAAGCACTTACCGAAAAGCACTTAGCGATGGACTTAGGGTGCTACATTGTTGCGAAAAGCACTTACAGATCGCTGTGAGAAGCACTTAGTGACCGAAAATGTTGCGAAAAAAAGCACTTATTGAACCTACATTTTTAAAGTAGTATTTATTTATTGCAAGTCACTTAACATACACAGATCAGCATGGGGCCCCTATGCTCGTGGGGCCCCGGGCAAGTGCCCATCAGGCCCATGCGTTAAGACGGCCCTGGAGTCAGGCTGTAAGTGGGTGTGAAGTGGTGATTGGGGAGGAGTGGGTGGGGAAGGGCCCAGTCTTTGCAGACTGGAGTCAGGCTGTGAGTGGGTGGGGAAGGGCCCAGTCTTTGCAGACTGGAGTCAGGATGTGAGTGGGTGTGAAGTGGTAATTGGGGAGGTGTGGGTGGGGAAGGGTCCAATCTTTGCACGGGCGATCTGTTTGAAGTGTATAAAATCACCAAGATTGGGTCTTTCTCTCAGAACCAAGAACTAGGGGGCTGTTTAAGGTGAGAGGGGAAAGATTCAATAGGAACCTGGGGGGCAACCTTTTCACTCATTGAGTGGTGGGTATATGGAACGAGCTGCTGGAGGAGGTAGTTGAGGCAGGTATCTTCCACACCTGTACTGCACGGGATCTCAGGTGTGGCACCTCCACATGTCCACCCCGGTTTAGTGGTTGGGGCACTTGGAGTGCTGATGCCCCCAATATGTTGACAGACCCTCTGTTTCTCTCCAGGTCCAGTGCAAGGCCATGATGGTCTTCTTTCATTACTGCGTGATGTCCAACTATTTCTGGCTGTTCATCGAGGGGCTCTACCTCTTCACCCTGCTGGTCGAGACCTTCTTTCCCGAGCGCCGATACTTCTACTGGTACATCCTCATTGGATGGGGTGAGTGTTCAGGAGAAGCAGAGTGATCGCTGTGATTTCCACCTGAGCCACACCGTGAGGTTGGTTGGGCTAGGACTTTATTCATTGGAGTGGAGGAGGCTGAGGGGATGATCTTAGAGAGCTGCATGGACTAAAGCCTGAAGAAGCATCCTGACCCGAAACGTCACCTATCCTTGTTCTCCAGGTGCTGCCGGAACTGCTGAGATACTCCAGAACGTTGTGTCTTTCTTTGCTTGGAGTGCAGGAGGATGAGGGGTTTTTCTTATAGAGGTGTATAAGATCACAAGGGGAATAGATAGAACAGATGCACAGTCTTTTACCCAGAGTAGGGGAATCAAGAACCAGAATACACAGGTTTAAGGTGAGAGGGGAAAGATTTAGCAGGAACCTGAAGGGCAACTTTTTCACACAGAGGGTGGTGGGTGTATGGAACGAGCTGCCAGAGGAGTAGTTGATGCAGGTACTATAACAACATTTAAAAGACATTTGGACAGATACATGATTGGATATGTTTAGAGGGACATGGGCCAAATGTGGGCATTGGGACATGTAAACAACACAAGGAACATGTAAACAAACAGCACCAAACATTTTAAACACACTTCCAGAGTCACACCTAGCATGAACGTCATCAGTTTGTTTGAGGACATTGTGGTTTTGTGGCACAACAGCCTCGCAGCGCCGGAGACCCGGGTTCGATCCTGACCCCGGGTACTGTCTTCGTGTGCAGTTTGAACATTCTCCCTGCGACCGCGTGGGTTTCCTCCGGGTGCTCCGGATTCCTCGCATGTCCCAAAAAGAGGTGCGGGCTTGCACCTATGTAACATGTCCCTGGTGTGGAGGGAGTGGATGAGAAAGTGAGATAACATAGAACTAGTGTGAACGGGCGATCGATAGTCAGCGTGGACCCAGTGGGCCGAAGGGCCTATTTCCATGCCCCATCTTTCAATCTCTGTACCTCACTACACGTGACAATAAACAAAACTGAACTAACAAAGCATCAATCCCAGAACTACACCTTACCTGAAATCTTCAGTTTGTCTAAGATGGATCCTAATCTGACACGTCACCAACCCATGTTCTCCAGAGATGCTGCCTGACCCGCTGAGTTACTCCAGCACTTTGTGTTTAGTTATAGTTTCGTTTAGTTTAGTTCAGTTTAGAGATACAACACAGAACCAGGCCCTTGGGCCCCACCGAGTCCATGCCGACCAGCGATCCCCACACACTAGCACCATCCTGCACACACTAGGGACAATTTACAATTTTACCGAAGCCAATTAACCTACAAATGTGTACATCGTTGGAGTGTGGGAGGAAACCGGAACTCCCAGAGAAATCCCAGGCAGGTCACGAGGGGGAGGGGGACACGTACAAACTACACACAGCCAGCACCCGTAGTCAGGATCAAACCCAGGTCTCTGGGGCTGTACGGCAGCAGCAGCTCTCCCTCTGTGCCACCGTGCTCTATGTAAGATTCCAGCTTCTGCACTTCCTTGAGTTTCTGCCTGAGGATGTTGTTGTATTGACCGCTGTGCAGGCAACGTACAGCAGGTGGCAGCAGATCTCCACATACCGAGGAGAGACCCTTCACCAAACTCCCTCTCACCAAGACAGACACAATGCTGGAGTAACTCAGCGGGTCAGGCAGCATCTCTGGAGAGAAGGAACAAGTGGCGTTTTAGGTCGAGACCCTTCTTCAGACTCGACCCGAAGCATCACCTATTCCTTTTTTGCAGAGGTGCTGCCTGACCTGCTGCGTTACTCCAGCCTTTTGTGTCTATCTTTGGTTTAAACCAGCATCTGCAGTTCCTCCCTACACAGAAACATAGACAATAGGTGCAGGAGGAGCCCATTCAGCCCATTGAGCCACCAGCACTGCTTTCAATATGATCATGGCTGATCATCCAGAATCAGTACCCCGTTCCTGCTTTCTCCCCATATCCCTTGATTCCGTTAGCCCTAAGAGCTATATCTAACAAATTTTGTCCCAAGTTAAGAGGAACGGGTGGGATTGCATTGACAACTAACTGTTGCTGACCAAAAGACCCTCTGCAGAGCTGCGGTGCGTACACCAGCTTAAAGTCATGTCAGCCCATCGACTCAACACGTCCATGCTGACCAAGATGCCCCAGCTCAGCTAGTCCCATTTGACCCATACCCTTCTAAAAAGTTCCTCCTGCTCATGGATCATATCGTCGAGTCATACAGCACGGAACCAGGCCATTCCTACCTGGCCCCTCCACAGAATACCAGCCACCACCATTTAAAATGGAGATCCCAACCTGCATTTCAAAAAGTCATTATGGGTGGCACGGTGGTGCAGCGGTAGAGTTGCTGACTTACAACACCAGAGACCCAGGTTCGATCCTTCTACGGGTGCCGTCTGTACGGAGTTTGTACGTTCTCCGTGTGACAACGTGGAATTTCTGCGGGTGCTCCGGTTTTCTCCCACTCTCCAAAGACGTGCAGGTTTGGAGTTTAATTGGATTTGGTAAAATTAAAAAAGGTGTTCTTAGTGTGTGGGATAGTGTTGGTTTAGTTTAGAGATGCAGCATGGAAACAGGCCCTGTGACCCACTAAATCCGCTCAGGTTCACGGGGTGATCGATGGTCGGTACGGATTCGGTGAGCCTTTGGGTCCAATACCGCCCTGTATCTGTAATGTCTAACCCATACGTCAGAAAGTAATTGAAACTAAGTCAGAGACGCTTTCTTGACTACAGTTTAATAACTGCGAAAAAATGAACACTTAAAATTTGGAAAGAAACAGTAACCCCCACAATTAAAATGTGGATTACGGAAATGTTGAATTGTCCCTGGTAAGTAGGATAGAACTGGTGTACGTGTGATCGCTTGTCGGTGTGGACTCAGTGGACCAAAGGGGCTGTTTCCACGATGTATCTCTAAAGTACACAGCATGCAAACAGGCCCTTTGGAACATTTGGAAAAAATAAGGTTTGCCTTAATTGACAAACCAGATCTATTTTTTAAAATATGGTCTCCATTTATTGAATTTTTAAAAAAGTAAATGGGTTTGTCACAAAACTAAAATTTAAAACTAAAGTTAAAACTTGAGTTTAGGGTTGGATGTACAACTATACTCATTAACTCCCGGATCTATCCCCATAATCTTTATGTTTGTAATTCTCTTTTTTCTTTGCTTTCTCTCTATTATCATATCATATCATATCATATATATACAGCCGGAAACAGACCTTTTCAGCCCTCCAAGTCCGTGCCGCCCAGCGATCCCCGTACATTAACACTATCCTACACCCACTAGGGACAATTTTTACATTTACCCAGCCAATTAACCTACATACCTGTACGTCTTTGGAGTGTGGGAGGAAACCGAAGATCTCGGAGAAAACCCACGCAGGTCACGGGGAGAACGTACAAACTCCTTACAGTGCAGCACCCGTAGTCAGGATCGAACCTGAGTCTCCGGCGCTGCATTCGCTGTAAAGCAGCAACTCTACCGCTGCGCCACCGTGCCGACCCTCTATTAGTTTATAGTCTTTTTTTTCAGTCTCTTTTCATCTTTATTTTTTCTTTAAAAATTTAAAAATTGAAGCTATGTAAGAATTCTATAACCAGTTTGTCGTTTATTATTATTTGTGCTTATGCTTCAAAAAATTAAAAATTTAAAAAAAGAAAGTAATTGAAACCAACTTAAATAATTTCCATAACTTATGTGTTATATATTGATATGATTATTTTACCTCTGCCTAGTGGGAGGGGAAAGGATAGTTGGCTCAAGATGTTGGCTCAAGATAGTTGGCTCTGTGGTAAGATGGTTTCCATTATTTTGCAGGAACTCCCACCATTTGCGTTACGATCTGGACTGTATTGCGCCTTCACTTTGATGACTCAGGGTAAGTCCCAGGGTGAATGCCCCTCCCCTCCCCATCCTCCCCCCTCCCCACCCCACTGCCTTCCCCCCACCCCCAAATCCCCCACTCTCCCCCTTCCTCCCACCCCAGCCCCACAGCCCCCGAACCTAGGACGGGGCGGTGGGTGGGAAGGGTGGGTCATGTGGATGGTCACATGGTTGCGCTCGTTCCCTCAACCATCTCTATCCCCCTTCACCATTCCACCATCACCAGGTCACCAGTGGGGAATATTATCCAGTCATCCATCCAACCAATTCATGCAGTGCATGAGGATATCCTCTGGGGACAGGTATAGAATCATAGAGTCATACAGCGTGGAAACAGGCCCTTCGGCCCAACTTGCCCATGCAGACCAAGATGCCCCATCTACACTGGTCCCATCTGGCTGAATTTGGCCCACACCCCCCAAATATATTTTAAATGTTTTTATTGTACCTGCCTCAACTACAGCACCAGAGACCTGGATTTGATCCTGACTACAGGTGCTGTTTGTATGGAGTTTGTACGTTCCCCCTGTGACCACGTGGGTTTCCTCTGGTTGCTCCGGTTTCCTCCCACATCACAATGAAGAGTGGGTTGGTAGGTTAATTGGCCTCCATAAGCTTGTGTGTAGGTTGAACTAGTGTACAGGGTTACTGTTGGTCGGAGTGGACTCAGTGAGCCAAAGGGCCTGTTTGCATGCTGTGTACTTTAGCGACACATCGTGGAAACAGCCCCTTTGGTCCACTGAGTCCGCACCGACCAGCGATCACACGTATACCAGTTCTATCCTACGTACCAGGGACAATTTACAGAAGCCAATTAACCTAACGTCTTTGGGATGTGGGAGGAAACCGGAGCATCCGGAGAAACCCCACAGGGATCGCAGCGGTCACAGGGAGAACGTACAAACTCCGTACAGACAGCTCCCATAGTTGGGATCGATCCCGGGTCACTGGCGCTGTGAGGCAGCTGTGCCACTGTGCTGCCTAACATGCTGCATCTCTAAACTAAGTTAAGCTAAACTCTGTCCCTCGATTGTTCCTTGCCAAGGGGCAATTAGAGGTGGCAGTCATGGTGGCCAAAGCCTGCGTTCGTGTTCCATGCAATGGATATTTTGTAACCCTTTCTCTCACCTTGTTTTTCCCTCTCTTCAGCTGCTGGGAGACCAATGAGCACCGGGCCCTGTGGTGGGTAATTAAAGGACCGGTCATCGCGTCTATTATGGTGAGCATCAAGGTGTAGCCCACGCCCACCAAACCCCACCTGCACTAGTCCCACCTGCCCGCGTTTGGCCCATAGCCCTCTAAACCAGAGAGCACTGGCAAAGCCCAAGGCTACTTACTCCCTGCATTGTCGCAGTTTGTTAGAGGCAGGGGCTCGGGCAGTGGTCGAGTTGCTGCTTTACAGCGCCAGAGACCCCGGGTTCAATCCTGACCACGGGTGCTGCCTGTGATGGAGTTTGCACTTTCCCCCTGCGACCTGTGGGGGGGTTTCTCCAGGAAAAGGAACGGGTGATGTGTCAGCTTGGGACCCCTCTTCAGACGGGGCTGGATGGGCCAACCCCACTCCCGTGGTGAAGGTGTGGAATTCTCTGCCTCAGAAGGCAGTGGAGGCCAGTTCGTTGGATGCTTTCAAGAGAGAGCTGGATAGAGCTCTTAAGGATAGCGGAGTGAGGGGGTATGGGGAGAAGGCAGGAACGGGGTACTGATTGAGAGTGATCAGCCATGATCGCATTGAATGGCAGTGCTGGCTCGAAGGGCTGAATGGCCTACTCCTGCACCTATTGTCTATTGTCTATTGTCTATTGTCGTGCTGGATGGACGCGTGCTGGCGGCTGATGCCTGGCTTTGTGTTTGTCGGCAGGTGAACTTTATCCTCTTCATTGGGATCATCTTCATCCTCGTGCAGAAGCTCCAGTCCCCGGACATGGGAGGCAATGAGTCCAGCATCTACTTGTAAGTCTCCACGATTTCACCTCTGCCAGGATAAGCTGGCAGTTTCAGCAGGGTGTGGAGATGTGCTCCAGTCTCTTACGCCAAGCTCACGGCTCACTATGTCGTTGATGTTCTACCACGTGGCTGGTTGGAGTGGTTGCTGGAATGGAGAACCAATTCGTTAACGATCTCCTCCCTTACCCTCTTCCTCTCCCCTCCTCTCCCTCTCCCCCCCCCCCCCCCTTCATCTCCTCCTCCCCCTTACTACCTCCCCTTCTCCCCTATCCCTATTCCCCCTTTCCTCCGCTCCCACCTCCCTGTATCCCTCCCTCTCCCTCCCCCCTCTCCCCCACTCCTTTACACCCCCCCTCTCCTGTTGCCCCTGCACTCTCTGCCTTTGCCCATCCCCACCCCCCTCTCCACTACCCCCCTTTCTACCACACTCCCCGCTCCTTCCCTTTTCCCCCTTATGCCCTCTCCACCTATCCTTCTCTCTACCTCTCTCTTTCCCTTTCCCTCCATTTCTATCTCACTCCCTCTCTCTCTGTCTCTTTCCCTTTCTCTCGCTCCCTCTCTCTCGCTCCCTTTCTCTCGCTCCCTTTCTCTCTCCCTCTCTCTCTCCCTCTCTCTCACTCTCTATCTCTCTCTCTCTCTCTCCCTCTCTCTCTCCCTCTCTCTCTCCCTCTCCCCCCCCTCTCTCTTGCCTCTTCCCCCCTCTCTCTCTGTCTCTCTCTGTCTCTCTCTCCCTATCTCTCTCTCCCTCCCCCTCTCCCTCTCTCCCCCTCCCCCTCTCTCTCCCCACCCACTCTCTCTCCCCTCTCCTCTCTCTCCCCTCCCCCCTCTCTCTCTCCCTCCCCCTCTCTCCCTCTCCCTCTCTCTCTCCCCCTCTCCCTCTCCTCCCCCTCTCTCCCCCTCTCCCCTCTGCCCTCTCTCCCGCCCCCTCTCTCTCCCCTACCCCTCTATCTCCCCTCCCCCTCTCTCTCTCCCTCCCCCCTCTCTCCCCCTCCCCCTCTCTCTCCCCCTCTCTCCCCCTCTCTCTCTCCCCCTCTCTCCCTCTCCCCGAGGCAGGAGTTTATTTCCCAGAATGCCTCAGCCAATGCTCACTTTAACCTTGGATTGGAAGCACTGAGGGCATCGTCCCCATTTCCACAGCCCATCGACCCACACATCAGTGCCACCCTCTGCCAGTCCCCGGGCATCAATCACAGGGGCCATCCACCATTGCCCATCCCTAAGTGCCCTTTGTGGATGACTGCACACTTGTCCCATATTGTCTTACCACATAGAAGGCCACTTGGCCCATTGAGTCGATGCTAGCTCTCAAAGCCATCCCATCGGTTCTCCGACTTCTTTCCCAATAATCGACTTCCTCTGAGTCTCCGATGCACCGGGGGCAACTTACCTACCGGCCCGCACGTCCTTGAGACGTGGGAGTAAACCGGAGCACGCAGTGGTCACAGGGAGAACGTGCAAACTCCACACAGACAGTGTCAGAAGGCAGGATCGAATCCGGGTCGCTGGGGTTTGTGGGGCAGCTATCCTTACTCTCTGCTCCGCTCTGCTCCGTCTCTGTTGAAGCCACCGATGGATAGGGAGTTCCGAGATTAAGACCCACTGACAATAATTTCATTTCCGTATCGTAAATCAAACCCACAACCTTTACACTTGATATATAGGCAGCAAATCTGATGAGTCCTTTACCTGAAAGTGGCAACACTAGATAGAGCAGTAAAACAGGCATGTTGTACGTTTGCCTTCATTCGGACAGGCCATTGAGTATAAGACCCAGGAAGTCATGACGCAGCTCTATAGGGGTTTGGTCGGTCTGCATTTGGAGCATTGCATGCAGCTCTGCTCACCCCATTACAGGAAGGATGTGGAGGCTTTGGAGAGGGTGCAGAGGTGGTTTACCAGAGTGCTGCCTGGATTAGAGGATGTTAGCTACAAGGAGAGGTTGGATAAGCTTAGATTGTTTTCTCTGGAGTATTAGAGATTGAGGGGAGACCTGATAGAAGCCTATAAAACTATGAGAGGCATGGATAGGGTAGACGATCAGAACTTTTTTCCCAGAGTGGAAATATCAAAGACGAGAGGGCACGCAGTAGCTTTTTGAAAGAGGCAAAGTGTAAAGGAGGTGAGTGAGGCAAGTTTTGTACGAGGAGAGTGGTGGATGACTGGAACGTGCTGCCAGGGGTGGTGGTGGAGGCAGTTGTGATAGTGGTGTTTAAAAAGCTTTCAGACCTGCACATGGATATGCAGGGAATGAAGGGATATGGGTCATGTGCGGGCAAAGGAGATTAGTTTAACGGCATCATGTTTGGCACGAACGTTGTGGGCCGAAGGGCCCATTGCTGTGCTGTACTGTTCTATGTTCAATAAATGTGTAGTCAACTTAGTTAAACAAATCGATGTCAATCAGACTTTAGAGATACAGCGTGGAAACAGGCCCTTCGGCCCACCGAGTCCGTGCCGACCAGCAATCACCCCATGCACTAACACTATCCTACACACTAGGGACAATTTACAATTTTCCCAAAGCCAATTAACCTACAAACCCGTACGTCTTTGGAGTGTGGGAGGAAACTGGAGCACCCGGGATGGCAGGACTTTCATATGAAGAAAGACTGGATAGACTCGGCTTGTACTCGCTGGAATTTAGAAGATTGAGGGGGGATCTTATAGAAACTTACAAAATTCTTAAGAGGTTGGACAGGCTAGATGCAGGAAGATTGTTCCCGATGTTGGGGAAGTCCAGAACAAGGGGTCACAGTTTAAGGATAAGGGGGAAGTTTTTTAGGACCGAGATGAGAAAGTTTTTTTTCACACAGAGAGTGGTGAATCTGTGGAATTCTCTGCCACAGAAGGTAGTTGAGGCCAGTTCATTGGCTATATTTAAGAGGGAGTTAGATGTGGCCCTTGTGGCTAAAGGGATCAGGGGGTATGGAGAGAAGGCAGGTACAGGTTACTGAGTTGGATGATCAGCCATGATCATATTGAATGGCGGTGCAGGCTCGAAGGGCCGAATGGCCTACTCCTGCACCTATTTAATAAATAAATAAATAAAACCCACGCGGTCACAGGGAGAACGTACAAACTCTGTACAGACAGGATGGAAGCCGGCGTTATCAGGGAGCAACTCTAACGCTGCACTGCCGTGCCACCCCTAATTGAATTTCATTAAGTCGCAGCTGTTGAAGTTATAGATGGTTTCATGGAGGGGAGTAGGCAAATGTTGGACCTACTGGTGCCCCTAACTCTTACATACACTGGCACTAAACATCCATTATGTTGCTGTCTTGTGGGGAAAGCTGCCAGCAGCAGCAGGCACTTCAATGAGGAGGAAAAGTCTCCTTAACTCTTCAAACTTACATGAAGCAAAAAGGAAAAAAGGGTAACCTTTCGGGGTGGCACAGTGGTAGAGCTGCTGCCTTACAGCGCCAGAGACCCGGGTTTGATCCTGACTACGGGTGCTGTCTGTTCAGAGTTTGCACGTTCTCCCTGTGACCGGGTGGATTTTCCACGGGTGTTCCAGTTTCCTCCCGCATCCCAAAGACGTGCAGGTTTGTAGGTTATTTGGCCTCTGTAAGTTGTCCTGCGTGTGTAGGGAGTGGATGTGAAAGTGTGACAACACAGAACTGGTGTGAACAGGTGATCGATGGTCAGCATGGACCCGATGGGCCGAAAGGCTTGTTTCCATGCTGGATTGCTGAACAAAATGGTGAGGGGGTAAAGTTTAAAGGAGGTGTGCGGGGCAGCTGTTTTACACAGAGGGTGGTGGGTGCCTGGAACACACTGCCATGGGTGGTGCTGGAGGCAGACAAGATAGTGGGGTTTGAGACTTTGGGATCGGCACATGGATATGCAGGGAACGGAGGGATATGGATTATGTGCAGGTAGAAAAGAGTTGGCCTTGACGTCACGTTCTGTTCTTGTGCGGCACTGTTCTAAGTTACATAAAATGACTTTGATTTGATTTGACGTGGCAGCGTGGTGTAGATGGAGTCAATGGAAGGGAGGTTGGCTTGCGTGATGGTCTGGCATTTTTCTGCGATTTCTTGCGGTCTTGGATGGAGCTGTTCCCAAACCTTGCTGTGATGCATCGCAATAAAATGCTTTCTGTGGCGCATCTGTAGGGGTTGGTGAAGGTGGTTGATGACAGGCTGAACTTCCTAAGCCTTCAAAGAAAGTAGAGGCTTTCGTGGCCGTTGTGTCGATGTGGCTGGTCCACGACCAGTGGCTGGTGATATTTACTCCTAGGAATTTGATATTTACTCTTAGAAACCAAAGCATTTCAAAGCATTTCCAGCGTTTCCAAAGCACTTTGAGAAAAGACTTGGCTGATGCATGAATCCATCTTTTCCTCCTATAGTAATGCTAACTTTGTAATCTCATAACAGCGATCTATTTCTTCCCCAACAGTACATTCTATTTCCATGAGACCAGTTTGTATTCTGTGAATTTATTTATTTTTTAAACTGTAATCACTCTGGGGTTTGAACGGAAACAACATGCTCTTTCACAATTAATGACACCATTTAAATACCCTTTTATTGACTCCTTCTCACTAGAGATGACACAGTAGCCCAACAGTGGAGTTGCTGCTTTTCCATAGACACTCTTGAGTGAAAAGCTTTTGTTGTGTGCTAATCAGTCAGCGGAAAAACAATATATGATTCCAATCGAGCCATCTACAGTGTACAAATATATGATAAATGGAATAACTTAAATAACGTTTAGGGCAAGATAAAATCCAGTAAAGTCTGATCAAAGACAGTCCAAGCATCTCCGATGAGGCAGATAATAGCTCAGGACTGTGTTTTCATTGTGATCGCGTGGGTTTTTCCAGGTGCACTGGTTTCCTCCCACACATGAAAGGCGTACAGGTTTGTAGGTTCATTGTTTTCTGTAAATAGTAAATGATCCCTAGAGTGTAGGATAGAACTAGTGGACAGGGTGATTGCTGGTCGGCATGGACTCGGTGGACTGAAGATTCTGTTCCCACACTGTATCTCTAAAGTCTATCAATTTAACTCGAGTTTAACAAGGGGCACCGTTGTTCCTGAAAGAGGCAACACTCCTTTAAAAGGCCAGCCCTCCCTAAAAGTGGCTTCACAAGTCAAAGTGGTCAAGAAAGCGTGTGGTTTTCTTGACCACTCGTCAGCTATCTCCATGTGGTTACATCCATTTGCGTTAGAAGTCATTACAAGTAATGGAGCGAGTGAGAGATGTTACACTTCAGGGTGGAATGCAAGGGGGAAATATACAGTTATTGGCAAGACTCTTAACAGCATTGACGTACAGAGTGATCTTGGATTCCAAGTCCATAGCTCTCTGAAGGTGGCAACACAAGGAGATAGAGTGGTGGAGAAGACTTATGGTATGCTTGCCTTCATCGGTCGGGGCATTGAGTATGAACGTCAGCAAGTCATGTTGCAGCTCTACAGGACTTTAGTTAGGCTTCATTTGGAGTATTGTGGGCAGTTCTGGTCTCCCCATTACAGGAAGGACGTGGGGGCTTTGGAGAGGGTGCAGAAGAGGTTTACCAGAATGATGCCTGGATTAAGAGGGTATCAGCTATAAGGAGAGTTTGGACAAACTTGGATTGATTTCTCTGGAACGTTGAAGGTTGTGGGGGGACCTGATAGAAGTATTTAAAATTATGAGAGGCATAGAAAGAGTAGACAGTCAGAACCTTTTCCCCACGGTGGAAATGTCAAACACTAGAGGGCACACATTTGTTAGAGAAGGAAAGTTTAATAGTGCGGGCCATTTTGTTTTTACGCACAGTGCCTGGAATGCATTACTTTTCACCCCACCTCCTCCGTCCTTACCTGATATCCTTTTGCCTCCTTTTCACCTCTAGCTTTGGAGACACAAAGAACTACAAATGCTGGAACCTTGAGCAAAGCACAAAGTGCCGGAGGAACTCAGCGGGTCAGGCAGCATCTGTGGAGGGATTGGACAGGCGACGTTTCAGGTCGGGACCCTTCTTCAGACATGTGCAATTTCTTGACTCACCTTCCCAACCGATTTAGATCTTGTTGTAAATTTAGATATCCTTCAGTCTGAAGAAGGGTCCCGACCCGAAGCGACATCTGTCCAGTCCCTCCACAGATGCTGCCTGAGCCACTGAGTTCCTCCAGCACTCTGTGTTTTGCTTATATATATCTGTCCAAGTGTCGGAATTGTATCGGCTTCTACATCTTCCTCTGTTTAGTTTAGCTTGGTTTATTGTCACACGTACCGAGGTACAGTGAAAAGCTTTTTTGTTGCATGCTATACAGTCAGTGGAAAGACTATACATGATTACGATCAAGCCGTTGACAGATGACAAAACCCAGTAACCATTAAAAGAGTCCCGATGTTTCTCAGTGCAGGGAGATGGGAATTGTTTCATTTGGCATCATGGTCGGCACAGTCACAATGGGCCGAAGGGCCTGTTTCTGTGCTGTACAGTGCTATGTTATGTTCTATCTCAGTCACTTTTTAAAAAAAGAAGCATCTATTGAACCCAGAACCATATAGAAACAGAAGAGGCCAGTCATCCCCTCTGTGGCCATTCCATTCCACTAATCATTCTAGCACTGTGCGCTATGACCTCCTTTGATTAAACTATACATCCAGAGAGACCATAACTGACCATCTGACAATGGCAGTAAGACCAGGGAGGTGAATATTCTCAGCAGCTTGTGGTCTAGTTCAAGTTCAACTTCAAGTTCAGGTTAATTGTGGTCAGCTCAAGTATATTGAAGTACAATATAGAATCCAGGAACTGCTGACACTGGTTTATGCCAAAGATAGACACACAGTGCGAGAGTAACTCAGTGGGTGAGGCAGCATCTCTGGAGAAAAAGAATGGGCAACATTTCGGTCCGGGACCCTTCTTTAGACTGTCCAAAGAAGGGTCCCAACCGAAAACGTCACCCACCCTTTGTCTTCAGAGATGCTGCCTCACCCACTGAGTTACTCCAGCATTGTGTCCCGACATTAAGTTGCTGGTGCAATGCAAATCTTGCTTGTAGCAGCATCACAGGCACATAGCCTCGGACAGTACACAAAATAAATTATACGTACAATATAGTTGAATTCCACATGAGATAATAAAGTTAGAAAGGAATTTGCCAAAAAAAATCAAATCATTAGTGCAAAAAATATAACTATAAAACAAAACTGTCCACAGTAGTGTGAAGAGGTGGTCTGAAGTGTTGTGTTGTGAGTTAGGATTAGAGTTGTGCAGGTCGGTTCAAGAACCTGATGGTTTTTAGGAAAGTAGCTGTTTTAGTTGTTCCTTGTGTGTAGGATAATGTTAGTTTAGTTTAGAGATACAGCGCGGAAACAGCCCTTTGGCCCATCGGGTCCACGCCGACCGGTGAGCCCCGCACATTAACACTATCCTACACACACTCAGGACAATTTTTACATTTACCAAACCAATTTACCAAAACTATGTACCTGTACGTCTTTGGAGTGTGGGAGCAAACCGAAGATCTCCGAGAAAACCCACGCAGGTCACGGGGAGAACGTACAAACTCCTTACAGACTCCTTACAGACAGCCCTCTTGCTATTGAGGGCGTGCAGCGTAGGTTTACTCGGTTAATTCCCGGAATGGCGGGACTGTCATATGTTGAAAGACTGGAGCGACTAGGCTTGTATACACTGGAATTTAGAAGGCTGAGAGGGGATCTTATCGAAACGTATAAGATTATTAAGGGGTTGGACACATTAGAGGCAGGAAACATGTTCCCAATGTTGGGGGAGTCCAGAACCAGGAGCCACAGTTTAAGAATAAGGGGTAGGCCATTTAGAACAGAGATGAGGAAAAACTTTTTCAGTCAGAGAGTTGTGAATCTGTGGAATTCTCTGCCTCAGAAGGCAGTGGAGGCCAAGTCTCTGAATACATTCAAGAGAGAGCTAGATAGAGCTCTTAAGGATAGCGGAGTCAGGGGGTATGGGGAGAAGGCAGGAACGGGGTACTGATTGAGAATGATCAGCCATGATCACATTGAATGGCGGTGCTGGCTCGAAGGGCCGAATGGCCTCCTCCTGCACCTATTGTCTATTGTCACCCATAATCGGGATCGAACCCGGGTCTCCGGCGCTGCAAGTGCTGTCAGGCAGCAACTCTACCGCTGTGCCATCATGCCGCCCTCTGTCCCTGAACCTGGTTGGGACTTCAGGCTTCTGCACCTCCTGCCCGACGGTAGCAGTGAGAAGAGGGCACGGCCCGGATGTTGGGGATCTTTGGTGATAGATGCCCCTTCCTTGAGGCAACGCCTGGTGTAGATGGTTCCGATGGTGGGAGGGCTGTGCCTGTATGGATCAGGCTGGGCCCACCACTCTGTGCAACCTCTAGCATTCCTGTGTGTTTGGAATTTCCGTACCAGACCCTGATGCAACCAGTCAGGATAGTTCTTACAGTGCTCCCGTAGAAGTTTGTTAGAGTATTCGGTGACATGCCAAATCTTTTTAAACTTCTAAGAAAATAAAGGCACTGCCATGTCATCTGCATGATTATATCTATGTGCTGGCTTTTGGCAATAAAAATAATCAGCAAACATAATCAATGTCAAAATAATCAATGTCAAAATAATCAATGTCAAAATAACAAAACTCTATCCACTCCCTGTATTTGTTGAACTCATTCGTGTTTAAAGAGCAAATATAAATTAAATACGGAGAAATAACTTGGCATATAGCCCAGAGATTGTACAGTTGCCTCACAGCTCCGGAGGCCCAGGTTCGATCCTGACCTCGGGCGCTGTCTATGTGAGGAGTTTAGTTTATTTTTGTTTATTATTGTCACGTATCCAAGGTACAGTGAAAACCTTTTTTTGTTGCCTGCTATCCAGTCTGTGGAAAGACTAATGACACAGTTACAACAAGCTGTCCACGATGCAGATACAGGGTAAAGGAAATACTGTTTAGTGCAAGATAAAGTTGGCAAGTTTTCCCTGCGACCACGTGGGTTTCCTCCGGGTGCCGCAGTTTCCTCCCACATCCCACAAAGAAATGCGGGTTTGTAGGTTAATTGTCCCTCTGTAAAAAGCCTCCTGCATTCAAATGGGAACAATCTGGGAATGTGGGGAGGGTACAAGAGCAGCAGGGTGTGGCAGCGGTAAAGTTGCTGCCTTTCAGCGCCAGGGACTTGGGTTCGATCCTGATAACGGGTGCTGTCTGTACAGAGTTTGTACGTTCTCTCAGTTACCTCATGGGTTAATCAGCCTCTGTAAATCGCCCCTAGCGTGCGTGTGTGTGTGAGAGGTGGAATTTGCAGGGAGTTGATTAGAATGTGGGAAGAATAGACACACTCCAAAGACGTACAGTGTTGAAGGTTAATTGGCTTTGATAAAATTGTAAATTGCCACTAGTGTGTGTAGATAGTGTTAATATGCGGGGCCTGTTTCCCCATGTATTTCTAAACTAAACTAAACTAAATAGGTTGCAGAATAAGTTAGACTTTATACTTCGGAGGGCAGAGTTGTTTTTTCACACTGGGACTAGCTGACATCTGGAACTCTGCCATAAGAGGTGATTGAATCAGATATAGTCACTGGTGTTTAACATGCCTTTAGATAGGCACATTTAGATGTACAGGAAATGGAATATATAAAAGACATTTGGACAGGCATAGGATAGGAAATGTACAGTGATAGGGAGCTAGTTGGGCTGGGACTTTAGTGCAGGAGGCCGAGGCATGATCTTATAGAGGTGTATAAAATCATGAGGGGTGAATGCACAGAGTCTGTGTCGGGATGGACTCAGTGGGCCGAAGGGCCTGTTTCTGCGCTGTATCTCTAAAGTCTAAAGGCCAAAGATAGGGTGAATGCATAGTAGGGAATAGGGAATCAAGAACCAGAGGACATAGGTTTAAGGTCAGAGGAGAAAGATTTAATAAGACCTTGAGTGGCAATGTTTTTGCACAGAAGATGGTGGGTATATGGAGCGAGCTGCCAGAGGAGGTAGTTGAGGCAGGTACTTTAACAAAATATAGAAGACTTTTGGACAGGTGCATGTGTAGATGGAGCATCTAGGTCCACATGGGAAGTTGGGCCGAAGGGCCTTTTTTCCCGTACTGTGTGACTCGATGACGAGCAAGTTAGAAGTGCCTTGGTTCTGTAAGTTGACCAAGACTGGGTGGGTTGAGTTACCCTTCAATGTTGAAAGCAAATAGGGAGAGTGATTTGGATTGAACATTGGGGGATATCCGCTGCCCTTCGGCAAGATAAGGCAACGGCATTAATAGTGGGCTTGCTCTGAAGTGGAACATCTTACCCGTCACCATCATGTTCACAGTGGATGGGCTTCTAGATGCAAAGCGAGTGAAGCATGAGCCTAACACAGGAGGAGTGTTTAGAGTTTAGAGATTCAGGCCCTTCGGCCCACCGAGTCCACGCCGACCATCGGTCACCACTGTGCTATCCAACGTTCGCATCCACTCCCTACACACCAAGGGGAAATTTACAGAGGGTCAATTAACCAGCAATTAATCTTTGAGATGTGGGAGGAAACCGGAGGAGCCCTGAGGAAACCCACACGGTCACAGGGAGAACGTGCAAAATCCACACACAGACAGCACCAGAGGTCAGGATCGAACCCGGCGTCTCTGGCACTGTGAGGCAGTGACTCTACCGGCTCTGCCTCTTTGCCACCCTCGTAGGCGTGTCCATGGGGAGAGTGGTCACTCAATGCGTCGGCAATGGGACTCAGGCCGTTTGATGTTCTTCGAGACGCAAGGGGTGGGGAGATGTTTCAAACGTGTTCATGTTGCAGTGTTAAAATATTCCATCCCCTCACCCCCAACCCCCCCCCCCCCCCCCCCCCCACCCCTCCATCAGCAAATGCAGGGTTAAATGTGGAGTGTCTCAAACAAATAAAACAATTTGGTTTTTGCTTTGGAAGCGCACCAAACTGCTTTATTTATCTTTCTCTTTCTTCCACTCACTTTCATCTTCTTTTAGTTATTTCCTCTTCCCCACCACCATCACCATCTTTTCTCCCCTCCCTCCCTCCCTCCCTCCCCCGTCTCAATCTTCTGTAAATCAACTGAACGAAACCTTTGTCATATTTGCCAGCTGTGTCCAGAAATGCTACTGTAAACCTCAGAGAGATAAGCAGCATTCTTGCAAGATGTCAGAACTGTCCTGCATTACCTTGTAAGTGAAACCTGGAGCTCTCCTCTCTAACCCCCTTTCCCCCCCTCCCCCCCCCCCTCCCTCCCCCAACTCCAACTCCAGACTAAATGTTTGTTGTGAAAAAAAGCATGCCTCAAATATTTATTTCTTCTTGTTTCTTCTCGGTGTTTCTGGAAGAAATTAATAGTCAACCTTCTGTCTTGCAACATCAGAGATTGATCTAAGTTGGGGCAACAAATCCTGGAAAGTATTAGTTTAGTTTAGTTTAGTTTATTATTGTCATGTGTACCGAGGTACACTGAAAAGCTTTTGTTTGCGGGCGATCCAGTCAATGAAAATGCAGAGAGTTGTGGATGTAGCCCAGGACATCACGCACACCAACCTCCCTTCCACTGACTCCATCCACACTTCACGCTGTCTCAGCAAGGCCACCAGCATGATCAAGGACTAGACTCGCCCTGGTCACTCCCTCTAACCCCATTTCCCATCAGGCAAGAGGTACAGAGATGTGAAAACACACACCTCCAGATTCAGGGTCAGTTTCTTCCCAACTGTTACCCGGCAACTGAACCATCTTACCACCAACTAGAGAGCAATCCTGACCTCCCATCCACCTCATTGGAGACCCTCAGACTATCTTTAATCAAACTTTACTGGACTTCATCTTGCACTAAATGTTATTCCCTTTCTCCTGTATCTGTACACCATGGACCTTGATTGCTATCATGTATAGTCTTTGCGTTGACTGGATGGCATGCAACAAAAAACCTTTCACCGTGCATCATTACTCGTGACAATAAACAAAACTAAAAAGACTATGCATTATTACAATCGTATCATCCTTTTCAAAGTGATCTTGCCTTGTTTACAATTCACAGGCAATGTTTCAATGTGCTCTCAGTGTTGTTTGTCACTTATTCTGATCAAAGTGGGAGCTACTGTTCAGATTACGCTCAAGGCCAATGCTAACTCTGCCACAATACAGCATCAATTTAATCTGCTCCTTGATACCTCGAGGATACGACAATGATATGGGCTTAATGTAGACACAAGGAGCTGCAGATGCTGGGTTACGAAAAAAAGACACAAAGTGCTGGAGTAACTCAGCGGGTCGTGCAGCATCTCTGGAGAACGTGCACAGGCGACATTTCGGGTTTGGATCCTTCTGCAGATTGATTTTAGAAGGGGGGAGAAAGCTGGAAAAGAGAGAGAGGTGGGAGTGGGACAACACCTGGTGAGCGATAGGTGGGTACAGGTGAGGGGGGTTCGATTGGCAGATGGCTGGACAAAGGCGAGAGATGAAAGGGAGGCACAAGGGGGTCAGATAAGGAGAGGAGTGAAATGTGAAGCCAGAGGAAGGGATATAGGAGGAAGGTGATGGGGGAAGGGAACGGGAAGGCAGGAGAGTGGGAGATATGGATGCATATATGGAAGTGGGGTGGGGGGTGGTGGAGTAAAGGCGGGAGGTATTGTTGGTTAGTTTCCTATAATGAAAGGATTCAACGTTCCTACCATTGGGTGAGAAGCTGCCCAAGCAGAATACGAGGTGCTGTTCCTCCAGTTTGCATGTGACCTCACTCTGGCTGTGGAGGAGTACCTGGACAGAAAGGTCAGTGTGGGAATATGAAAGGGAGTTAAAATGGTTGGTAACCGGGAGTGTTTGGCAAAATGGTTGCCCAGCCTACGTCTGGTCTCGCCGATATACAGGAGCCATTGGCCAAAAAGACGTTCCTTTAGAATGCAGATCTGAAGGGATTTCTTCAGCCAGAGGGTGGTGAATCTGGGGGAATTCATTGTCACAGACGGCAGTTTAAGTCAAGTCATTGGGTATGTTTAAAGGGGAGATTGACAGGTTCTTGATTAGTAAGAACGTCAAAGGTTATGGGGAGAAGGCAGGAGAATGGGGTTGAGAGGGAAAGATAGACCAGCCATGATCAAATAGTGGAGTAGACTCGATGGGCCGAATGGCCTAATTCTGCTTCTAAGTCTTACAGTCTTATGGCTTGCAATCTAGTTTAGATTAATGATGATGTTTTTGTGAAAAGCAAGGAGGTTTGCATCATCGTCCAAGTGGCAGATTTATGCGCATTGGTTGGCATGCGTGTGCTTTGCAGGACTGTGCGGCTGTCAAATATTCAGAAAGATTAGGCTTATGCCTAGGGCTCGGCGCTCCGTGGAGACCTTGTGAAGGAGGGGATGTGAGGGGAAAGCAGCCAATATCATCAAGGACCATTCACATCCCGGTCATTAGGTCTCCTAATCTGAGGAAAGACATTCTAGCCTTAGAGGGAGTACAGAGAAGGTTCACCAGATTGATCCCTGGGATGGCAGGACTTTCATATGAAGAAAGACTGGATAGACTAGGCTTATACTCACTGGAATTTCGAAGACTAAGGGGGGGATCTTATTGAAACATATAAAATTCTTAAGGGGTTGGAGAGGCTAGATGCGGGAAGATTGTTCCCGATGTTGAGGAAGTCCAGAACTAGGGGTCACAGCTTAAGGATAAGGGGGAAGTCTTTTAGGACCGAGATGAGAAAACATTTCTTCACACAGAGAGCGGTGAGTCTGTGGAATTCTCTGCCACAGAAGGTAGTTGAGGCCAGTTCATTGCTATATTTAAGAGGGATGTGGCCCTTGTGGCTAAAGAGATCAGGGGGTATGGAGAGAAGGCAGGTACGGGATACTGAGCTGGATGATCAGCCATAATCATATTGAATGGCGGTGCAGGCTCGAAGGGCCGAATGGCCTACTCCTGCACCTATTTTCTATGTTTCTATGTTTCTATTCCCGCTTCTCCCCTCTCTGGTTGGGCAGAAGATCCAAAAGCTTGAAAGCATCAGACTCTCCTTCCCTGCTGTTAATAGCACCACCGAATGGTCTTTAGACTTTAGAGATACAGCATGGAACAGGCCATTCACCCCACTGAGTTCACACTGACCAGCGATCACCCGTCCACTAATTCTATGCCACACACTAAGGACAATGTACAGAAGCCAATTAACCTACAAACGTACAGGTCTCAGGAGTGTGGGAGGAAACCGGAGCACCCCGAGAAAACCCACGCAGTCACAGGGAGAACGTGCAAACTCCGTATAGACAGCACCCGTAGTCAGGATAGAACCCGGGTCTCTGGCGCGGTGAGGCTGTGACTCTACCGCTGCGCCACCATGCCGGCCCCGTGTCGCATGTTGCAAGTCAGGTCTGCATCATTTGCAGGGGAGAACAATCGAGATACAATCGAGAAGCTCATCCGAACACGGCAGGTGGATGGAGTCATGAATAATTTTACAGGAGTTCAACTCATCGCCTCTTGTCTGTACAATAGATGAACACACCTCCCTCAGGCCCACGAAGGCAGACCATAAGTCACAGGAGCAGAATTAGGCCACTCGGCCCATCAAGTCTGTGCCACCATTCAATCACAGCTAATCTATTTTTCCCTCTCAACCCCATTCTCCTGCCTTTCAGCCTGTAATTTTTGACGCCCTTACTAATCGAGAACTCCTATCAATCTCTGCTTTAAAAATACCCAATTACTTGGCCTCCACTGCCGTCTGTGGCAATGAATTAGGCAAATTCACCAACTGGATGCGTTTGGGGGGAGAGGGAGAGGTCTGGGAAGGGGCTTGGTGCTTGATAATGTTAACGCCAGGTTAGAGGTGTATAAAAGCATAGGGGGAATGCACATTTTAAACAGGGTAGGGAAATTAAGAACCAGAGGGCACAGGTTTCAGGTGAGAGGGGAAAGGTTTAATAGGAACCCGAGGGGCAACCTTTTCACACAGAGGGTGGCGGGTGTATAGGATGAGCTGCCAGAGGAGGTAGTTGAGGCCGGTACAATAACAGGAAAGGGCGAGACAGTGGCGCAGCTGATAGAGCTGCTGCCTCACAGTGCCAGAGACTCCTGCTCCATCCTGAACTCGGATGCTGTCCGTGTGGAGTTTGCACGTTCTCCCTGTGAGTGCTCCAGTTTCCTCTCACATTCTGAAGACGTGCGGGTTTTAGCTTGATAGTCGTCTGTTAAATTGCCCCGAGTGTGTAGGGAGTGGATGTGAAAGTGGGATGACAGAACTAGTGTGAATGGGTGACCGGTGGTCGGCGTGGGCTTAGTGGGCAGAAGGGCCTGTTGCTGCGTGCATGTTTAAATTAAAAACAACATTGTATCGACATTGGACAGGTACGTGGGAAAGAAAAGTTACAGTGTGAAGCTTTGTTTGCATGCAATCCAATCAGATCAGATAATACAGCACATAACTACAACCAAGTCATGCTGTATGTAGTGTTCTATGATCTATGTGTGTTTTACCAAGAGGAGCAGGGTCACTTTCTCCCAAGGCTGTGGGGCAGTTTGGAATGAACACAAAAGGAACATGGAAGTAACTACAGACAAAATGTGTAGGAAGGAGCAACAGACGCCGGTTTAAACCGACGATAGACACAAAATGCTGGAGTAACTCAGCGGAACAGGCAGCATCTCTGTTGAAAAGGAATGGGTGACGTTTCGGGTCCTGAAGAAGGGACTTGACCCGAAACGTCACCCATTCCTTCTCAACAGGGATGCTGCTTGAGTTACTCCAGTACCTTTTGTGTCTATCTGTGGAAGTAACTACTATGTAGTATAAGAAAATAACTGCAGATGCTGGTACAAATCGATTTATTCACAAAATGCTGGAGTAACTCAGCAGGTCAGGCAGCATCTCGGGAGAGATGCCTTCTGAAGAAGGGTCTCGACCCGAAACGTCGCCCATTCCTTATCTCCTGAGATGCTGCCTGACCTGCTGAGTTACTCCAGCATTTTGTGAATAACTACTATGTAAATTTGATGTAGCTGGGTGCTATGCTGGTTTATATATTGGTTTCGGTTTATTATTGTCACATGCACCAAGGTGCAGTGAAAAGTTATATTGTGCATTTATCCAATTAAGTCAGATAATATATACAAACCAATCTCAAAGTACGTAAATACAATCAAGTCAAACTCATATGCAATAGGTGTCGAGTACAGAGTGCAGAATATAGTTTGCAGCATTGTAGCGCATCAGTTCCAGAGACAAAGTCGAATGTCCGCAATGGGGCAGAGGTGAATCGGACAGTACCTTAGCCTATGGAAGGACCATTCAGAAGCCCAATAACAGAGGGGAAGAAGCCCTTTAGTATGGTGGTGCACACTTTCAAACATTTGTACCTACTGCCAGTTGGCAGCAGGGAGAAGAAGGAATGACCAGGGCAGGACAACTTTTTGATTATATTAGCTGCTTTTCTGAGGCAGCGTGAAGTGTAGTCTGGTCACACAGTCTGGTCTGTGTGATGGACTCGTCTACTTCCATAACTCTGCGATTTCTTGTGGTCTTGGGCAGAGCTGTTCCCAAACCAAGCTGTAATGCAGCCCACCAGTGTGCTTTCTCTGGTGAAAACTTTAGATCGCACTTGCAAATCAGCACAAACTGGTTCATTTATTTTAGGAGCGTGAATGAAATTAAACGTTGTGTTGTAGTGAGTCCAAACGAGCGGTATTATCCAAATACTTTATTGGTATAAAACCCGTGACAAACGCAACGCACTTCTTCTTGGACTACACTAACTTCGCTCACTAATCTAATCTCTATCTACAGTTTGGCGCCAGGCATTTAAATACCCCGCGCTCCCTCACCCCGTGACCGTAAACCAATCCGAGGGTTCTACTACCTGGCCAATCCCTATGTCCCTACAGTGTGATCATTGGAGATCATTGGTACACAAGAGACTGCAGATGCTGGAATCTTGAACAAAACACAAAGTACTGGATGAACTCAGCGGGTCAGGCAACATCTGTGGTGGGCGATCGACAGACAGTGTTTCAGACTGAAGAAGGGTTCCAACCAGTCCATTCCTTCCACAGATGATGCCTGACCCACTTAGTTCCTCCAGCAGTTTATGTTTTGCACTCGAGATGTTCCCACCTCTGAAGTTATGTCAGACTTTATACTTTAGAGATTCGGCGCGGAAACAGGCCCTTCGGCCAACTGAGTCCACGCCGACCAACAATCACTCCGTACATGAGCACTATCTTACACTAGGGCCAATTTACAATTTTACCGAAGCCAGTTAACCTACTAACCTGTACATCTTTGGAGTGTGGGAGGAAATCGGAGCACCCGGAAAAAACCAGCATGGTCACAGTGAGAACATAAAAAATTGCACAGTCAGCACCCGTAGTCAGGATCAAACCTGGGTCTCTGGCGTTGCAAGGTAACATCCCTACCGCTGCGCCACCGTACCAACTCAATGATGGAATGGATGGAAGTATCTGAATATGGTTGGTGTCTTAAGCCACCTGCCCAGAGGAACTCTGACACTGGCATCCAAGACCAATCTACCATAACATGCTGTCCCAATGCCATGACCTACAGACTACTTGTAAAAAACAGACACATATATGGATAGGAAAGGTTTAAAGGGGTATGAGTCGAATGCAGAGGTAGGGAGGCACAGTGGCGCAGCAGAAGATTTGCTGCCTTACAGCGTCAGAGACCCGGTTCGATCCTGACTATTGGTGATATCTGTATGGAGTCTGTACGTTCTCCCTGTGACCACGTGGGTTTTCTCTGGGTGCTCTGGTTTCCTCCAACACTCCAAAGACATACAGGTTTGTAGGTGAACTGGCTTCTGTAAATGTTATATTGCTCCTAGTGTGTAGAGCTACGGGCTGATCGCTGGTCAATGCGGACTCGGTGGGCCGAAGTGCCTGTTTCCATGCTGTATCTCTAAAGTCTAAAGTCTACATGAGACTAACACAAGAAGGCACGTTGGTTAGCATGACGAGTTGACCTGAAAGGCATGTACTTGAACAGGTACATGGATCAGAAAGTTTCAGAGAGTTTTGGGCCATTTGACCATTATCCCTCCACATCTTTCCCATCCGTATATCTGTCCAAATGTCCACAACATGGCCCTTCGGCTCAACTCATCCATGCTGACCAACATACCTTTCCTGAGCTGGTCCCATTTCCCAGAGTTTAGCTCATATCCCTCCAAACCTTTCTCGTGCCCATATCTGTCCAAATGCTTTCTGAAAGGTGTATTAGGACACCATGTTACAGCTTTGCATGATGTTGGTGGGACCGCACCTGGAGTATTGAGTGCAGTTATGAAGGGTACCAATAAGGGTAAGATTAAGTGAGAGGGTACAGAGAAGGTTCACAAAGATATTGCCAAGTCTGGGGGGCCTGAATTATAGAAATGGTCTGGATAAGCAGAGAGACATGCGAGGCAGGTGTTTTTTACACAGAGGGTGGTGGGTACTTGGATCGCACTGTCAGGCATGGTTGTGGAGGCAGATGTAATAGTGGTGTTTAAGAGGCTTTTACATAGGCACATAGATATGCAGGGAATGGAGGAATATGGATCACATGTAGGCAGAGGAGATTTGAACTTGGTATCAAGTTCAGTACAGACATTGTGGGATGAAGGGCCTGTTCTCTAATGTTCTACGTTCTAAGTCGTGAATTAATAAGGGATTTTATCCCTTGTGTTGTTTGATGAATTCCTAAGTTATAGGAGCAAATTAAGGCCATTCTGCCCATCAAGTCTACTCCACCATTCAACCATCTTTCTCTCCCAACCGCATTTTCTTGCCTTCAACTGAATTTGTCCATCTCTGTCTTAAAATTATCCAATTGTGGCAATAAATTCTACAGATTCATCACCGTTTCACTAAAAAAAATCCTCCTCATCTCCTTTCTAAAGGTACGTCCTTTTATTCTGAGGCTATACCCTCTGGTCTTAGACTCTCCCGCTCGTGGAAACATCCTCTCCACATCCACTCCATCCAGGCCTTTCACTGTTCGGTTTCAATGAGGTCCACCCCTCATCCTTCTAAACTCCAGCGAGTACAGGCCCAGTGCCATCAAATGCTCATCATGCATTAACCCAGTCATTCCTGGGATCATTCTCATGAACCTCGTCTGGACCTTCACCAACCCCAACACATCCCTCCTCACATATGGGGTCCAAAACTGCTTTATCCCAGTTGTGATATCAGATCATTGATAGCTGTTTTGCAAATTTCCCACAGGGCTCAGTAACACCATCCTGGCCATTGAGTTGATGCTTTTTGCTAACCAGAATGGGCCTTATTTAGTAAAAAATTCAATTACTCAGGCGAGCAAAACATTTAGAGAGTTGCCAGTAAGGTTGAGATTGCAGACTGATGCTCAACAATTTCTATTTATTTTGGACCTTCTTGATTCAATAAATCACCCTAAAGTGCTCAAAGGTCAATGACCAAAGATTCTTTGCAAATTAGCTCAAAGCCACTTGAAGTATTGAAGACTGAAATTTAGTTTAGTTTAGAGATACAGCAAACGGGCCTAGAGATATAGGCAACGGGCCATTCTCACACGAACACTATCCTGCACACATTAGGGATAATTTACAATTTTTACCAAGGCAATTAGCCTACAAACCTGCACGTCTTTGGAGTGTGGGAGGAAACCGGAGCACCCGGAGAAAACTCATGCAGGCAAAAGGGCAAGTGTGAAAACTCCGTACAGACGGCACCCGTAGTCGGGATCGAATCTGGATCTCTGGCACTGTAAGGCAGCAACTCTACCGCTGCGCCATAGTTCTGCCCCTGTAGTCCCAATCTTCCAATCTACCTCATTGCAGCCCTTGCACTTTTTCTGCAACTGTAACGCTCCAACACTATATCCTACAAGCTGGTATTTTCCTCTCTGCTCTACCTGTTGTACCTGAGTATGGCTTGATTGTACTCATGTATGGTATGATTAGACTGGATAGCATGCTAAAAATGTTTGTCAATACATCTCGGTACATGTGACAATAATATGCCGACGCCAATTGTAAGGACCGCACTGGAAGGACAGCAAACTGGAGGTGTGAGCGAGAGATTTACAGACAACAAGAGATACTAGGCTGACAGGAGGGTGTGAATGAAGCAACATTTATCAGCTCTCAAACCAAGAATGGATTGTGGGTCTTGCACTTTCTCTGTTACTTTTAGTTTAGTTTAGAGGTACAGCACGGAAACAGGCCCTTCGCCCCACCAAATCTCTGCCGACCAGCGGTCTCTGCACATTAACACTATCCTACACACTAGGGACTATTTACAATTTTTACCTTGCCAATTAACCTACAAACCTGCGCGTTTTTGGAGTGTGGGAGGAAACCGGAGCACCCGGAGAAAACCCACACGGTCACATGGAGAACGTACAAACTCCATACAGACAGCTCCTGTAGTCTGGATCGAACTCGGGTCTCTGGCGCTATAAGGCAGCAACTCTACTGCTGTGCCACCAAATAACTATGTCTATCTTACTGGATATATTCTACATTCTGGTATTTTACTCTTTGTCTCCATCATTTCAACTCCAGTTTCCATCTGTGGTTCTGCTGCACATGCGTTCCTTGTACCCCAATCCAACACCAGTGTCAGAGTCTGAAGAAGGATCCCAACCCAAAGCATCACCTCTCCATGTTCTCCTGAGATGCTGCCTGACCGTTGAGTCACTCCAGCATTTTGTGTCTACCTTCAGTATAAACCGGAATCTGCAGCTCCTTCCTACACACCAGTGTCCTTCTCTGGAGTTCAGCCACAAATGCTTGCCTTTCGATTCTTGCAACGATCTTCCCTCCCTTCCATCCTCCCGCTCATCCCACACCGTTCACGGCATGTGTGGCGCACCACCAGAGGGTGTGCTGGACTTTTCAGCGATGACTTTTGATGCCTCAGTCTGAAGTCGGACGGAAAGACTGGTAAAAGATCAGCGTCGGCTCAAAGCACCGTTAACAAAGGAAGGTTCACAGCACTGTCAACTTGGTCACCCCGTTCCCTGGGTACTCCGGTTTCCTCCCACACTCCACAGAAGTATAGGTTTGAAAGTTAATTGGCTTACAATTAAAAATTGTAAATGAATGTAAGTGTGTAGGATAGTGCTCGTGTACGGGGATCGCTGGTCGGCCTGAACTCCGTGGGTTGAAGTGCCTGTTTGCACGCTGTATCTCTAAACTAAACTAAACTAAAATCAGGACTACACCCTTAGCTTATGACAGGGTGGATCAGTAGTCTGATAACGGAGGGGAGGAAGCTGTTCCCAAATCATCTGGTGCGTGCTTTCCAGATCTGTGTCTTCTGCCCGACGGGAGAGGGGAAAAGAGGGAATGACCGGAGTGTGAGTGGTCCTTGATTATGTTGACTGCTTTCCCGAGGCAGGTAGACGGAGTCGATGGGGAGTGTGACTGGTTTGTGTGATGGGCTGGGCTACATCCACAACTCTTTGCAATTTCCTATGGTCTTGACCAGAGCATGCTTTCTACGGCGCATCTGTAGAAGTTGGTAAGGGTCGTTGGAGACATGCTGGATTTCCTTAGCCTTCTGAGGAATTAGAGATGTTAGTGGGCCTTTTTGGCTGTAGCTTTAATGTGGTTGGTCCAGGATAAATTGTTGGTGACATTTATGCCTAGGATCTTGAAGCTCTCAACCATCTCCACTTCAGCACTTCTGAAATCATTGAAACCGACAAATCCTTTAGTCACCTAGAATTTAAATCAAGGTTTGACACAACCTTGTTTTAAATTGCTGTTGATCAAATGCCTCCTGCCTCTTCCCTCTCTCTGAAACCCACATCCATCCCCATCCTTTTCCACTTCTGGTCTCTTGAACCTTCTCCATTTTCAACTCTCATTGTTGCCAGCGACCAACTTCAAGGATCAATGCTTCTTTATTGTCACCTGTGCAAACACACAGTGAAATTCTTTGCCTTACACACAGTCCAGTAAAGTATTGCCATACCTAAGAACAATCCCCGATTGGCAAAGTGTACAGAAATAATCAAATGGGACTGCATGCAAGAGGCGCCAGGTTTTGGCACCATTTCCCAAGCCTAGTCCGCGCTCTAGGTCATGGAGCAGTGCCCGATCCAGGTGAGCCCCAAGCTGCTGTAGGGCCCCCAGTTGTCGCCTTCCTTGGACGTGTGGATTGACCAACGAACCAACGTCCTTCACCTCACCGCAGTCAACTTGAGGGTGGGGAAGGCCAGACCCCGGTTCCCTCTCCTACCGGCCTGGCTCCTCACCTCCATTGCCACTGGCTCCATCCCCTCCGGTCCCTGATCTTCGGGAAACGAGCAGGGGCCGGTTTGGCGGCTTGCCCCTAAAGACCGCGGCCCGCCTTGTCTTTGTGCGTCTGGCCGCACGGCACAACGGATCGTACCCAGACTCTGAGCCCAGGTATTGGCTTCCGAATCTCTTCCACTTCCATCCAATCCTCCCATCTTCCAAGTCAAGGGAGTGGTAGAATTCTCCCTCAGATCCCTGTGCACCTCCACATTGTTGAGTTTGCTCTAATTCCATTCCAACGAAGCACTTTAAGCTGATTTATCACATTAAATGTCCAGTGTTACTGAAATGACCATGTGGCCTTGCTGCCTCAATATCTCCCAAAAGAAAACTCAACGTGCTGGAGGAACTCAGCGGGTCAGGCAGCATCTGTGGACAGGCAAAGTTTCAGGTCGGGACCCTTCTTCACACTGACGGACTGGTGGCGCGAGACCTGGAAAAAGGAGGTGTGGGGGACAGGACAAAGCCTGGCAGGTGAAGATAAAAAAGGGTGGCATGGTGGCGCAGTGGAAGAGTTGCTGCCTTACAGCGCCAGAGATCCCGTTTGACCCTGGCCTTGGGTGCTGTCTGTGCGGACATTGTACATTGTACGTGGGTTTTCTCCAGATGCTCCAGTTTCTTCCCACACTCCAAAGTTGTACGGGTTTGTAGGTTAATTGGGTTCGGTAAAATTGTAAATAGTCTCTTATGTGCAGGATGTTGCTAGTGTACAGATGATCGCTGGTCAGCACGGGCTCGGTGGGCCGATGGGCCTGTTTCCACCCTGTATCTCTAAAATCTAAAGTCTAAATGTCTTTAAATATTCCATTCCCTGCATATGTTCATCAGAATAGGAGCAGAATTAGACCATTTGGCCCATCAGGTCCCATCCGCCATTCAATCATGGCTGATCTATCTTTTCCTCTCAACCCCATTCTCCTGCCTTCTCCCCATAATCCCTGATATCAAAATGTACCTTTCTAAAAGCCTATTAAACGGCAGTAACTAAATCTGATTCCACCACATCCTCTGGCAGTGAGTTCCAGAGGTCAACCAGTCCCAGTGTGAAATAAAACCTACCCCTCAGGTCCCCATTTAAAACTCTTCCTCAAACCTGACAAGGAGACTGGCTGGGTTCAGCCAATGCATGAGATTCAGGTACCTCCCTACGAGGGTCCAGTGCTGGAGGAGCAAATGGAAAGGCTACGCAGAGTTGGTGTTCGATGTAACGGGCGATTTATTATAACTGGTGCACACCAGGAGACCAGTCAAAGCTGATCTGCTGAGTGCGACATTGGTACAGATTTTACATTCTCAGCTGACAAGATTTGTCCCCTCCCCTGACATCAGTCTGAAGAAGAGTCTCGACCCGAATCGTCACCCATTCCTTCTCTCCCGAGATGCTGCCTGACCCGCTGAGTTACTCCAGCGTTTTGGGTTTACCCAAGATTACACAGAAACCTGATTAACAGTAAAACTAGGTCTTGATTACAGTCTAAAAAGATTATCTACAAGCCCAACGATGTTGACAACAGTGTCAAATGAAACATGCTTTGCTTTCCCTGGGGCGAGGATGTTGGTAAGAGTTGCATAAACCTCAGGACCAATTTCAGTTAATAGAATGCCCTTTTTGTTTTCCCTGATGGCCTTGTTTTATGCTCTTACATGCATTTGATCCAATGTTTCTGTTACAATGATGGGTGCGTGCTATAACATTATCCATGCAGTCCCAAAAACTTGGATGTCGTCACTGCTGCATTCCATGTCTTAATTTTCAGGCTCTGTCTGTGGTTCCCTGTCACCACATTAACACAGCCCACATCCCTATTTACTAGTTGTTAACCCTCACTATCCTTTCCCCTACCACGTCCTTTTATGACCATAATGCCAGCCTTCGAGACACCGCAGTGGTCCCCTTAGCTTGATACCTCTGTAACTCATGCATTAATTACAGCACAGTGTTGGCAGAGCAGTGACTGGAACTCTGGCCATCCCCCACGTCACAACATGGGGGGCACGGTGGCGCGGCTGTAGAGTCACTGCCTTTCAGAGGGTTCAATCCTGACTACGGGTGCTGTCCGTGTGGAGTTTGCACGTTTTTCCTGTGGCCACGTGGGTTTTCTCCGGGTGCTCCGGATTCCTCCCACATTCCAAAGACGTACAGGTTTGCTGGTTAATTGGCTTGGGTAAAATTGTAACCTGTCCCTAGTGTGTACGACAGTGCTAGAGTAGGGGGTGGTCGCTGTTCGGCATGAACTCGGTGGGCCGAAGGGCCTGTATCCGCGACGTATCTCTAAAAACGAAAACCCCAAAGACATGCGGGTTTGTAGATTCATTGGCTTTGGTAAAATTGTAAATTGTTCCGTGTGTGGAGGATAGTACTAGTGTACTGCATGATCACTGGTCGGTGCAGACTCGGTGGGCAGAAGTGCCTGTTTCCACGCTGTATCTCTAAACTATAGCAGAGACAGTCCGAATGTAGAAACAGGGAGGTATAGATGCTGGTTTACACTAAAGGACACAAAGTGCTGGAATAACTCAGCAGGTCAGGCAGCATCTCTGGAGAACATGGATAGGTGACGTTTTGGTATGGGCTTACAACCCATTCGTATGAATACTGAATTCTTCAATTTTAGGTAACCTCTAAAAACTACCCACCCTCTCCCCCACCCCACCCTTTTCTTTCCCCCTTCTCACCTGTGCCCCCACCTGGACTCACAGCGATTTCTCCCCTCCCCCTCTCCCACCACCAACATTACATCCACTGGCTTCACAATTCGCAACTCTTTAATCCTTCTGTCTCACACTTTCTGTTTTAACCTTTGGCCTTTGTTCAAACCATTTGTCCATCAAAACCCCCTGGCCTGTGTTCACCAATTACCGGCCAGGCTTTGTCCAGCCCCTGCTCTCTTCCACATGCATGTTCACCAGAGATGCAGCCTGAACCCATGAGTTGCTCCAGCACTTGGTGTCTTTTTTTTGCCAACCAGTATCTGCAATTCCATGTCTTGGCTAAAGAAGGGTCCTGACCCGAAACGTCACCTATCCAGGTTCTCCAGAGATGTTGCCTGACCCTCTGAGTTAATCCGGCAGTTTGCACCTTTTTTTTGTAAACCAGCATGTGCAGTTCCACATGTTGGCTGAAAAAGGGTCTCGACCGGCAACATCACTTATCCATGTTCTCCAGTGATGCTGCCTGGTCCACTGAGTTACTCTGGCATTTTGTGTCTTTTCTTTGGACCAAAGAAATGTTACGGCAACAATGCGAACTTGAACTGGAGTTGATCGTTCCAGGATCCTAAGCTAAAAGCATGACAGGATTTGAAATATTAGTTTCTTCCGGGTTGTGATGTATTGTGTTGTGTGTGCGTGTTTGTGTTAATGAAATAATGTTGAGTTTGAGACAACGGTCCTGATCCTGCTGGTGTTAATGAGTGCTCTCTCTCTCTCTCTCTCTCTCTCTCTCTCTCTCTCTCTCTCTCTCCTTCATCCTCCCCTCTTCTTCTGATCGATCTACACAGGAGACTGGCCCGATCGACCCTCCTTCTCATCCCGCTGTTTGGGATTCACTACACGGTGTTTGCCTTTTACCCCGAAGATGTCAATACCAGGGAACGGCTGGTGTTTGAACTGGGATTGGGTTCCTTCCAGGTAACTTGGTTCCGAGCGCTGTGTCTGCTGTGGAAGGAATGGGGAAGGTGTCCTCCAGGTCTAGTTCGACAATCAGTGATGAGCCTACATCCAAATCCACATCCGCTTGGTTAGACCCATCCGTGACCTAACCCCATTCTCTTCTGTTCAACCCCATTGCAACCTCTTCCAGCCTCCACCATTCTCGAGGACCTCTGCACTCCTCCAATCCATCTCCACAACTCTCCATGCCTGGCTGAAAGTTCTGAGATCGCATCCTGATGCTCCCTGCTTCTCTCCCTCAGGGGAAACTCCTCACTCACCTAGATCTTTGTCCAGACGTTGGATAATCTGCGCTCATCTTTCGTTCTGTATCTGGGAGGGGTGGGTGAGCATCAATAACATTAGCATTAATTAAACAAACAAATCTACAATGCGAAGCCAGTCACGGTCACGTCGATCATCAAATCAGGGTAGGCGCCGACCATTTGGCTGAACACCTACGCTCAGTCCGCCTTGGTCCACCCGATCTCCCGCTTGCCATGCATTTTAACCCTTCCCATTCTCATACTGACCCTTCTGTCCTGGGCCTCCTCCACTGAATGAGGCCACACACAAGTTGGAGGAACAGCACCTCACATTCCGCTTGGGCGGCACGGTGGCGCAGCGGCAGAGACCCGGGTTTTATCCTGACTACAGGTGCTGTCTGTACTGAGTCTGTACGTTCTCTCCGTGACCACGTGGGTTTCTCCCGGGTGCTCAGGTTGCTCCCCACACCCCAAAGACGTACAGGTTTGTAGGTTAAGTGGCTTTGGTAAAAATTGTAAATTGTCCCAACTATGTGCTACTGTAACAGGGGTTACTGGTCAGCACGGGCTCAGTGGGCCGAAGGGCCTGTTTCTGCGCTGTATTTCTAAACTAAACTAAACTAAACTAAACTAAAAAAGCATACAGCCCAGCAGTATGAACGTTGATTTCACTAATTTCAAGTAAATCCTGCATTCCCTCCCCTCCTCCCCTTTCCCCTTACCCCCCCCCCCCCCTTCCCCCTCTACTCGTCCTACCAGTTCCACTGTTCACAACCTTGTATCCCTCTTGTTATCACCCCTTCCCCAGCCAACAATGGGCCATTATGGGCTCCACCCTTCCTGAGGTCATTTGTAGCCACCCCTGATTTGTTCAGCCTTTTCTCGCCTCCAGTTTATTCTACCCCTCCTCCCTCATCACCACACCTCTATCTTTGAGTCCGAAGAAGAGTTCCGACTCAAAAGTCACCTATTCTTTTTCCCCAGAGGTGCCTCCTGACCAACTGAGTCACTCCAGCATTTTGTGCATACCTTCGGTACAAACTAGCATCTGGTAGTTCATTCCTGCACATCAAATCAGGGCTGCTGCCCAAAGATACCCATGAACCTCCTGACTTGGTTTAACCACCATCTGACCCAAGACCCACAACAAAGGGGGACAGTTTTAACTGACCTGGCCTACCATGGCAAACTGAGGACACCGGTAACAATTCATCACAGGCCAATTAACCAACCTGCACGTCTTTGGGATGTCGGAGGAAACTGGAGCACCTGGAGGAAACCCACGCGGTCAAAGAGAGAACGTGCAAGCTCCACACACACACACAAACAGCACCCGAGGTCAGGATCAAACTCGGGTCTCCGGTGCTGTGAGGCAGTGGCTCTACCCGCTGCACCATCGATCGGCCCTTTATTCTTGACATCATTGTCTACATTTGAAGAAAAATGGGATTAACGTACCAAGAACAGTACAGCACAGGAACACGCCATTCGGCCCACAATATCTGTGATGATGCCGTTAATCTCCTCTGCCGGCACGTGTTCCATATCCCTCCATTCCCTGCATATCTATCTATAAACCTCTTAAAGGCCACTATCATATCCGCTTCCACCAACAACCCCACTGTGCATTCCAGGCACTCACCCACCTAGGTGTAAACAATTGCCCCACATTTCTCCTTTAACTTTTCTCCTTCTAAATGTAAAGTTATATCCTTTAGTCCTTGACATTTCCGCCCTGGGAAAAGGGTACCCTATCTATGCCACTCATGATTTTATATACTTCGATCAGGTGTCCCCTCAGCCTCTAATGCTCCAGAGAAAACGATCCAAGTTGGATCAACCTCTCCTTTTAGCTAATCCTAGCAGCATTCCCGTAAACTTCTGCATTTTCTCCAAAAGCTTCCAAATTCTTCCTTTAATGGGGTGACCAGAACTGGGATAGCACTGTGGCACAGCGGTAGAGTTGCTGCCCTACAACGCCAGGGACCCCGGTTCGATCCCGACCACGGGCGCTGTGTGTACAGAGCAGACAACACCCGTAGTCGGGATGGAATCCAATCTCCGGCTCTGTAAGGCAGCTAGCTCTACAACGGTGCCACAGTGCCGACCATTAATAGAGTCATCGAGTCATACAGTGTGGAAACAGGCCCTTCGGCCCAACTTGCTCATGCCGACCAACATGTCCCATCTACACTAGTCCCACCTGCCTGCGTTTGGTCCATATCCCTCTAAACCTGTCCTATCATTGTACCTGTCTAAACATTGCTTAAATGTTGCGATAGTACCTGCCTCAACTACTTCCTTTGGCAGCTTGTTCCACACACCTACCACCCTTGTGTAAAAAAAGTTATCCCTCAGGTTCCTATTTAATCTTTCCCCTCCTCACCTTAAACCTATGTCCTCGTTAAGTTCTCGATTTCCAGACTCTGGGTAAGAGACTCTTGTGTGTTTACCCAATCTATTCCTCTCACGATTTTGTACGCGAATGTCTTTTTTTATGTTGTCCACCCCATCCACACTAATTCTCCCTGTGGCTTGTTTATTCCTTCCAGGGCTTTGTCGTGGCAGTTCTATATTGTTTCCTCAATGGAGAGGTAAGTTGCTTTGATTTTCTTTCTCTCTCCCGGCGAAAGAACAAAGTGAAGTTTGACTAGCCTCAGCTTTCCTTTGTGATTGTATATTTGAGTGAATTCTCCCTTCAGTCTCGACGTACCTGAGTACATTCAAATGACATCTCTAAGTTTCTTCCCAAAGGTGCAATCCGAGATCAAGAGAAAATGGAGGAGCTGGAAGGTGAACCGGTATTTTGCTGTTGACTTCAAGCACCGCCACCCCTCCCTGGCCAGTAGCGGGGTCAACGGAGGGACGCAGCTCTCCGTCCTTAGTAAGAGCAGCTCCCAGATCCGCATGTCCAGCGTCAACGTCGAAAATCTGGCCACATGAAGCCACCAAGGCTGCCACCTCCTCCGATCCGATCTGCCCCCATTCAAGCCGTAAGACGAGCCCGTTCCCCCTCCCTCTGTTAGGGAGGAAGAGTTTGATCGCATGGAAACATTTAATCCTCTTTTCATTGAGGCGTATTCTGGGCTGCCCAGCTGCCTTTGGTTAATTGAGTCCTTTCTCCTTGTTCTCTTCCCTCCTCTCACACCCCCAGCCTCTATTAATCCCCCAAATAAACAGACATTTCCGGACAAAATACTAACTCAATATCGTGAAGTGGGACTGAGACTCCAGCGTGTTTCTTCGATTTGGAGTTGGCTCCCTTGGCGGCGTGGGGAGGTCCTTCTTCCCGCCCCGAGTGACAAACTTTTGATGGGGTTTGGTGGCGCAGGACTTGACGTTTGCTACACGCTAAGACAGGAGTTCCATCGCTTGCTACGTGTCCCAGAAACCCCACCCTCCCCCTCCCCCTCTTGAGGTGGGTTGCCGAGGAGTTGCCAGGCCTGTTTACCCCAGTTGCTTCGGCCTCTGAAGGGTTGAGACTTTCCACCGCCATTGTCCCCAACTCCATTGCACACCGAAGCCAAGACCTTCGACCTGTCTCGAAGGGCAAGCGCCCTACCCGGCTACAACATGGCCCTATGTGATGATGTAATGCGCCCCGGTGACATGGCCCTTTATAATGACATGTGGCCCCTGTACGATGTCACATGGCCTTATTTGATGACATGTGGCCATTTAAGATGTCATGTGACCTCATCTGGTGACGTGACCTTTTGTGTTGGCATATGGTCCTTTCAGCTGTCATGTGACTGTAATCCAGTGTCATGTGACCCTTTATGATGCCCCTCGGCCCTTAACGTTGTCACGTGAGCTTACCCCAGAGATATGTGACCCTTTGTGATGACGTGATCCTTAAAGATGCCATGTGACCTCAACCTAGTGACATGTGACATTTTGTGATGGCACACGACCCTTAAAGATGTCACATGACCTCAACCTCGGTAACATGTGATGACATGCATCCCTTAAAGATGTCATGTGACCTGACCCCGGTGACACGTGACCTTTCATGATGTGATGCAGCCCTTAATGATGTCATGCGACTTAACCCAGTGTCATGTGACCCCTTCCTCCCCCCCCCCCCACCTCGTTAGAGCCATGTGGCCTTACATGGCGACATGTGGTCCCATATGACAAGAGTTGGGCCTTGGCGGATACACGAGGCCTAATGTGGTGACACATAGCCCTTTACAAGGACTTGCGGCCCTTGACAATGACACATGGACACCAGCGTAGAGAAGGGTGATCGCCGGCCAATCTTGCAACTTGTGCTTTCTTCGATGTGGTGTTTGTTGTGAGCTTCACCGCAGAAATGTCGCTCGGTGCGAAAACAACAAAAAAAATGGACGCCTCTTAGATTGCCTGAGCACATTCCGATATCAGCCCTCAAGCCTGCCTCGTTGTCCAAGCCCAGCACTTTGTCAACCAAAACACATTTTGCAGATAAAGAGGTTAAAATGGTGCTTCTTGAAATGGGCAAAAAGGGACAAGATTCCAGTGTACCCCCTCGCTGCCTAGAAGCAGTAGATTGCTATGGAGAGAGAGAGAAGAAGAGTGAGACCTTTAAGAGTGGGAGTTTGCTTTCTTGTAATGAAAGCTATTTCATCCTCCTTGCTTTAATTGCTGTATCTTGGCTGTCAGTGATGTTGCAAGCTTTAGGTTGATGGGTCAAAAGTTACTCAGTAACATCCTTCTGAATGTGTTAAGGCTCCGCAAATTCACACCAGGAATGAGGATTGAGTTATTATTCCCCCATGTGCCTCCATTGGCATCATCTAAATTAAACTCTGGAGGAGTGAGACCTAAATGTTTGACGTGCTTAGGTCAGACTTGGGAGTACATTCTTATATCCCCCCTTGCAGCTCCCCCGATATGTCCACATGCATATGCACAGTAAAGGCACCAGCCTTCTGCTACTCTTTCCATCCCGGGGGTCTTGTTTGATGTTGTGCCGAAGGGTATGATGACCCCATAGATCTCCCTAAGCAGGTGGGAGGTTCTACAATTGAAAGCTGTATAAAACAAAAACAAGACGTGGAACAAAGCCGTCCGCTGTGTACAGTTGACCGTTGTCAAATGAGTATGTTATTACATGTCACGTGAATGCAGAAATATTGGCCGTTGTGAAGTAACCTCCATTTTGACCAGAAATTGTATCGTTGCGTCTTTTTGTCATTGCAAAAAAAAAAAATGTATTCTCTCTCTCACGAGTGACATTTGTTGGAATTGAACCTCACTGTATTGGAACTAGGTTCCCCGGTCAACAGAAAGTGGTGCATGGTGTATTTTCGCTGAGATTGAAAAGGATTATTTTCCAAGAATGGGAGACAAGCAAAATTGTAGAGCATTAGAGCGTGGAGTGTGAGATTCCCATTTGTGACTGCTCAGAAATGCTTCAAGTTAATTATTGTCACGTGCACTGAGGTACAGTGAAAAGATCTGTTTTGCATGCTATCCAAACAGATCAGATAATACCATATATAAATACAATCAAGTCAAACTCAAGTTCAATAGGTAGAGCAAAGGGGAAGCTACAGAGTGCAGAATATATTCCTCAGCATTGTAGCGCATCAGTTCCACAGACAAAGTCCAATGTCCGCAATGGGTAGAGGTGAATCAGACACCACCCTAGCTTATGGAAGGACTGTTCAGAAGCCTGATAACAGAGGGGAAAAAGCTGTTTCTAAGTCTGGTGGTGCGCACTTTTGAGCTTCTGTACCTTTTCCTGGGCAGGAGCAGGGAGAAGAAGGAATGACCAGGGTGGAACGTCTTTGATTACGTTGACTGCTTTTCCAAGGCAGCATGGTGTAGATGGAGTCAATGGTGGGGAGTCTGGTCTGTATGATGGTCTGGGCTACATCGACACCTTTCTGCATTTTCTTGCGGTAGTTCATGGACAGAGTCCGATGTCCTCAATGGGGTAATGGTGTGAGGTGTTGGTGTGCCTTCTTGATGGTGGCATCAATGTAGTTGGTCCACGACAGATCATTGGTAATATGAACAGCAAGGAACTTGCAGCTCTCGACCATTTCCACTTCAGCGCCATTGATGCTGATTGGGGCATGTACTCCACCGTGCTTCCTGATGTTGGCAACTCCTTCGAATGAGATGTTCGTGATGGTTTTCCGTTTTGTGCTCACTGTTGGAATTTGCAAAATCTGCTTTCATTCCTGTGCTCATGGAACAGTAGAGTCTTCAGTTTCCAGGAGCGACACCTTCAGCAGGAAGGTTCCTCAGTGCTATCATTGGCATAAAGGAGGTTGCTTCTTGTTGCCGAGAGATGGGAGGATGTTGCTCCAGAAGTTAAGGCTGTGAGATGTTGGACCGTACTAAGACATTGGGCAAGGTGATTGCTCAGTGGGGAGATCTGGCAGCAGAACAGAAAACTCGTCAACAAAGGATATTTGGGAGAAACTCCATTAGCCGGTGTTACATGAATACGGGACTTGCTGATATCCCGTGGTGCATGTGTAGACGTTTAGCAAGAGTCGCTGGAGACGTGCCGAACTTTGTCAGTGTCCACAGGAAGTCGAGGTGTTAGCGTGCCTTCTTGGCTGTCGCATCAATGTGGTTGGTGCAATTGGTCAAGAGACATATAGTCAGGAGGTTTGTTGGGAGATAGGTATGTAAAGGTATGAGTTGGTAGACTTGGAGGAGCCTTGTGTCGTTGCCATCATAGCTTGGATGCGAGAGGCGAGAAGAGTGAATGACTGGGGTGAGACTCGTTCTTAATTATCTGGCGATCTAAGTTAGCACCTTATCCAAATGGGAGCAACGTTCACAGGGACATGTACCTGTACAGCAGGGAAACAGGCCTTTTTGCCAAACTTGTCCATGCCGACCAAGTTTGACATACTGGGCAAGTCCCATTTCCCTGCATTTGACCCAGATCACTTTAAACCCCTCCTATCCATATATCAGTCCAAATGTCTTTCGAAAATTGTATTCTGTCAACTTGTATAGCTTCCTTTGCCAGCTCATTCCAGATACGGGCTACCCTCTGAGAGAAAGCGTTGCCCCCGAGGTCCCTCTTAACTCTCTCTCATCTCCCACCTTAAGCCTACATCAGCTGAGGAAAAGTTGCTCCTGAGGTCCTTCTGAAATTACTCCCATTAAGCCTATGTCCTGAAATTTAAGAATCCTCTACCCTGGGGAAAAAGACTGAGCGTTCACGTTATCCACGCCTCTCATGATCTTGTACACTTTAGTAAGGTCACCCTTCAGCCTCCCAAGCTCCAAAGAAAAAAGGCCGAGTTTATTGAGCTTCTCTCTATAACTCAAGGCCACTGCCCAGGTAACATCCGGGTGAATCTCGTCTGCACCTTTTCCTACTGAATGACATCCTTGTTGTAGCTGGGCGACCACAACTGCACACAGTACTCCATTCATATTCTCACTGTCTGCACAAACGTCCTGCTAAATGTGTTCATTAATCTAACGCATTCCCAGTCAGTCCCTTGCTAATGATATCTGTAATGTGCGGCACAGTGGCAGAGTAGTAGAGTTGCGGTCTGACAGCTCCAGAGACCCGAGTTCAATCCTGACTTCGGATGCTGTCTTTACGGAGTTTGCCCGTTCTCCCTGTGACCACGTGGGCTGTCTCCGGGTGCTCCAGTTTCCACCCAAACTCAAAAGACGGACAGGTTTGTAGGTTAATTGGCTTCTGTAAATTGTAAATGGTGTAGGATAGTGCTAGTGTACGGGGTGATCGCTGGTGAGCGGGGACTCGGTGCGCGGGAGGGCCTGCTTCCACGCTGTATCTCTAAAGTCCAAAGCTGGGTGACCAGAAAGGCGCACAGCATTCCATTCACATTATCACTCTCTGCACAAAGTTCCAGCTAAATTTGTTAATTAATCTCACTAATCTATTGGATTTACTTTACAAAACCACATTTTGGAAATAGAGTGGAATGTCTCTCTGATGCGGTTAGCATTAATAACCAACACCGAACTTTCATCCTGTTTTTCTTAGAAGCCATAACGTAAGAGAGAGCTGGATAGAGCTCTTAAGGATAGCGGAGTGAGGGGGTATGGGGAGAAGGCAGGAACGGGGTACTGATTGAGAGTGATCAGCCATGATCGCATTGAAGGGCGGTGCTGGCACGAAGGGCTGAATGGCCTACTCCTGCACCTATTGTCTATTGTCTATTGTCTATAATATTACTGGGCATTCAGAAGTGTTCTAGATGCCAAGGTTTAAGGCTCGCCCTTGGTGAGAGATTGTGCAAAATGCTCATGCTCTTTGAATCAGAAGCTCCGATAGCAACAAGGAACAACACAGCACGGAATAGGCCCTTCGGCCCACGGTGTCTGTGCCAATCATAATGCCAGGTGTGGGGGGGGGGTGGTGGCAGCACAGTGGTACAGCAGTAGTGCTGCTGCCTTGCAACGCCAGAGACCCGTAAGCGATCGTGACTACGGGGTGCTGTCTGCACGAAGTTTGTACGTTCTCCCCTTGACCTGTGTGGGTTTTCTCCGGGTGCTCTGGTTTCCTCCCACATGCCAAAGACATGCAGATTTGTAGGTTAATTGGTTTCTTTAAAACGTCCCTAGCGTGCAGGATAGTGCTAGCGTACAGGGTGGTCCCTGGTTGATACAGACGCAGTGGGCTGAAGGCCCCATTGCCACGCTGCATCTCTAAACTAAACAAAACTAAACTACAATCTGAAGAAAGCTCCAGATCCCAAACGTCACCTGTCCATGTCCTCCCGAGATGCTGCCTGACCTGTTGTGTTACTCCAGTAGTTTGTGTTATTTCGAGGAGAGATGTGACTTAGGGGATTAGCGGCAGAGTTTTGAGTGAATTCAAGTTCTGGAGCATAAACTCAGTTGGGAATAAGGTTCTCGGTAGTGTGAGGTCTGGCTCACTTACTGGTGGAGGACCAGATACTACCTGGGACATGCCAAGTGGAATGTCCGTCCATTGTGCCAGTTTATCTATGTAAGATATATTCCACTATTAGAGGCCATCTCCCGATCCAAGATATGTATTGGAATTGGTATTGGTTTATTCTTGTCATGTATAGCAAGGCTCAGTGACAAACTTTGTGTGCTTTCCAGTCAAAGTCTACCAGACGTGAATATAATCTAGCCACACACGTGCAACAGGTTGTGCAAAGAGAAAAATACCACAGTGTAGAATGTAGTGTTATGGTGTGACAGTTGCAAAGAAAGTGCAGATAAAAAACTATAAGGGCAACAACGAGGTAGGTTGGAAGATTGGGATTGCACCCTAATTTATCGGAGGCACAGTGGCGCAGAGGTAAAGTTGCTGCCATACAGCTCCAGGTTCGATCCTGACTATGGGTGCTGTCTTTTCGTACATCCGTATGGAATTTGGCTGTTCTTCCTGTGATCACGTGGGTTTTATCCGGGTGCTCTGATTCCTTCCCACACTCCAAACATGTACAAATTTGTAGATTAATTGGTTTCAGTACAAAAATTGTAAATGATCCCTAGGATTAGTTGAATAGTGCTAGTGTACAGGGTGATCACTGGTCAGTGCGGACTTGATGGGCCAAATCGATCCTGACCTCGGGCACTATCTGTGTGGAGTTTGCACGTCATCCCTGTGACCGCGTGGGTTTCTTCCCGGTGCTCCGGTGTCCTCCCACATCCCAAAAACCTGCAGACTAATTGGCTTCTGTAAATTATCTCTGGTCTGTGTGGAATGGATGCAAAAGTGGGATCACATAGAACTAGTGTGGACGGGTGATCTCGCAGTGGGCTTACCTCGAGGAAAGGTCCAGAAGAAGGGTCTTGACCCGAAACATCACCTATCCATGTTCTCCAGAAATACTGCCTAAACCACTGAACTACTCCAGCACTTTGCGTCCTTTTGTGAACGAGTGATCGATGGTCGGCGTGGACTCTGTGGGCTGAGGGGCCTGTTTCCATCCTGTGTCTGTAAACACTAAATTAAGTCCCATTTGATCAGATGTGTATAAATGCAATGGAGATTCAGGAGAAGATTTTTGTTAGTTACCAAGTCCTGGCCACATCTCAGACTGGGTATATGCCTGCTACCGGAAGATCTGTGAGACAGCTGGACCATTAGAACTAGGTGTTTAGCTTGGCATTATTTTAACCAAACTGTTCCATTATACAGAGTACGATTTGAACAGTGCAAAGAAACAAATTGTGATTTCATAAACTATTTACTCATGGCTACTCACATTGCTTGAAATTTGAATATTTACAAATATATACAGAGCAAACTGGATTACTTTACGTAAAGGGTTTTGCAAATTGGAAATGTTTGGATACTCATTGGTGTGGGTGGTACAAAATCAATTTTTGCTTCACTCTTATGAAATGATGTGGGACAAGTTTTTTAACAGAGATTGGTGGGGTGCTAGAACGCGATTGCAGGGTTGGTGGTGAAGGCAAATACAATAGTGGCGATTAAGAGGCTTTTAGATGGATATCCAGGGAATGGAGGGATATGGATAACATGCAGGCAGGGGAGATTGGTGGGACAAGTCTTGGATTATGTTGGATGCTTTATGCCAAAACTAATCGAAATTAAAGAAGAAATTAGATGAAGAAGCAAATGGACGTGTTTGCTCATTTGGTTTCCCCACAGGTTGATTAGATTAAAATCTCCACCCTGCCTTTAGTTTTCCCAGTGTTTCTATAACCACAGTTTAGGATTGGAAGGAATGGACGTCGTATTTCTGACAATATTTTTTGTTGATTATCAGTGGTGCAGTGGTCGACTTGCTGCCTCACAATGCCAGAGACCCAGTTTCGATCCTGACTATGGGTGCTGTCTGTATGGAGTTTCTACATTCTCCCCTTGACCATGTGGGTTTTCTTTGGGTGCTCTGGTTTCCTCCAACATACCAAAGATATACAGGTTTGTAGGTTAATTTGGCTTCAGTAAAAGTTGTAAATTGTGGCTAGTGCGAAGGATTAGTGTTGGTGTATGGAGATTGCTGGTCGGCCCCTATTCAGTGGGCTGAAGGGCCTGTTTCCACACTGCATCACTAAACTACGCTAAAATAAACTAAAATTTGTGAGGGTATCAAGGGTTATGGGGGGGGAGGCAGGAGAATGGGGTGAGAGGGGAAGATAGATCAGCCAAGATCACCAGGGGCCACAGTTTAAGAATAAGGAGTAGGCCATTTAGACCGGAGATGAGGAAAAACTTTTTCAGTCAGAGAGTTGTAAATCTGTGGAATTCCCTGCCTCAGAAGGCAGTGGAGGCCAATTCTCTGGATGCTTTCAAGAGAGAGCTAGATAGAGCTCTTAAAGATAGTGGAGTCAGGGGTATGGGGAGGAGGCAGGAACGGGGTACTGATTGTGAATGATCAGCCATGATCACATTGAATGGCGGTGTTGGCTCGAAGGGCCGAATGGCCTCCTCCTGCACCTATTGTCTATTATTGCCTATTAATTGCGGAGTAGACTCGATGGGCCAAATGGCCTAAGTCTGCTCCCATGACGTTTGAATTTATGATCTTATGAGTTTATGAATAAAACACATCAGTTAAAAATAAGGGTGCGTGATAGATTATAATCTGTATTTATCAGCAATGGGTGGTTCCTTTACTTTGCAGAGAGGTAGTTGTTTATGATGTCAGCTTGTTGAACCTTCGGTCTTATGACTTTTCTTTTCCAAAATGTGACTCGCCAACAAAATATTTCCGAGAGCGTAGAGCTGATGCTTATCTGATCTTAGAAATAGGAGAGGAAGGGTGAGGGGAGAGGCAGTCAGTTAATGCTGGTCACACCACATCTCATTAATAATGGAGCCTGTTGGTGACTATGAACCTTGTTCCCGTTACCCTCCTTTCAATTACGATGGAAGCCCTGAGCACAGGAGGGTGGTGGGTATATGGAACAAGCTGCCAGAGGGTGGTAGTTGAGGAAGATTCATTGATAGTAAGAGCCCTTGGACAAGTACTTGGATGGGAAAGGTTTAGGGGGAGATTGGCCCAAATATGAGCGGGAGGGGCTAATGTAGATGGTACAGCATGTACCAGTTGGGCCGAAGGGCCTGTTTCCGTGCTCTATGACTCTGTAACTTCTCCAACAGATTCCCTACGTAAGGCTCACTGATCAGTAGTTTTCATTCTCGTCCCCACTGCCCTTTCTTGAACAAGGTGAAAACGTTCGCTTTCCTCCTGCCTTCTGGTACTTAGAGGGTGGCTAAAAAGGATGCAAAATATTCCATCAAGGAGCCAGAACCACTAAAGTCCAGTGCATGACAGATTATCGGAGCTTTTCTGGGGTGTGGATGCCTTGGATATGAAGGGTTTAGAGGGATATAGGCCAAATACAGGCAGCTGGGACTATTGTAGATGGGGCATCTTGGTTGGCATGGTTAAGTTAGGCCGAAGGGCCTGTTTCCGTGCTCATTGAGTCTATGATCTTGCAGATAGCGACATGCAACAAAACAGCCTCCGTCCATCACTTGCCCAGCCTTGTACTGCCCTTACCTCTCTTTTTCAGGTTTCTCCCCACTTCTAGAACCAGAGGGCACAGCCTCAGAATAAAAGGACGTACCTTTAGAATGGAGATAAGGAGGAATTTCTTTAGTCAGAGGGTTGGAAAATCTGTGGAATTCATTGCCACAGGAGGCCAAGTCGTTGGGTATTTTTAAAGTGGAGATTTATTAGTAAGGGTGTCAAAGGTTATGACGAGAAGTCAAGGGAATGGGGTTGTGGGGAAAAAATAGATCAGCCACGATTGAATGGCAGAGTAGACTCGATGGGCAGAATGGTCTAATTCTACTCCTATGTCTTATGGTCTTACTACAATCAGTCTGAAGAATTGCCCCGACTCTAAACATCACTTATCCATGCCCTCTAGATATCCTGCCTGCTTTAAAATAAATCTGCAGGTGATGGAAATCTAAACCATGGCCAGAAACCCCAAAAGCTAGGAACATTCAGCAGGTCAGGCGGCATATGTGGAGAGATAAACAGAGTTAATGTGTGAGTTCATCTGAAACCTCTTGCTCAGCACTTTTCCTGTCAAGAAAAAGGTGCTGGTATGCATATATATATCAATTAAAAATCAAGCTGCATTTATCAAAGTTTTTTTACCCGTCAATATATCCGCAGTTGGAGACACTTTACGATACGATACGATACAATATGATACGATAGAAGTTTATTTATCCCAGGAGGGAAATTAATTTGCCAACAGTCATAAAAATCACAAAATGCATGAAACATGAAAATCAAGTGACGAGTGGAAAGGCTTTGGGGATGTGCAAAGATTGAGGGGGGGGGGGGTCAGTCTCAGTCTACCCCACGACAGAAGGGGGAGGAGTTGTACAGTTTGATGGCCACAGGGAAGAAGGATCTCCTGTGGCATTCTGTCCTGCATCTTGGTGGAACCAGTCTGTTGCTGAAGGTATTCCTCAGGTTGATCAGTGTGTGATGGAGAGAGTGAGCTGTATTGTCCAGGATGCTCCACAGTTTGAGGAGCCTCCTCCCCTCCAAGACCACCTCCCAAGTATCCAACTCCGCCCCCAGGACGGGGCCAGCCTTCCTGATGAGTTTGTTGATCCTATAGGCGTCTGCAGCCTTTGCCCTGTTGCCCCGCCACATGGCAGCAAGGAAGATGGCACTGGCTACCACTGATTGGTAGAACATCTGCATCATCTCACTGCAGACGTTGAAGGATGCAGAGCCTTCTCATAAAGTACTTTAACTTGAAATATAACGATTTAGCTCAAAGTCCCAACAAATAACTGTTCTGATTCATTCATTTATGTTATCCGTTAGCTCAGCGCACTTATTAAATCATACTTGTCATGTTAGAGGTGCAAGAACTGACACAATAAAAGCATTCCCCTTTTGCTGAAGATTGAATCTTTCCCAAAGTCTTGATCTGGAGAATTCAACTAGATTGTGGGTGCAATGGTAGAGTTGCTGCCTTACAGCGCCCGAGGCCCGGGTTTGATCCTGACTGCGGGTGCTGTCTGTATGTTTGTACATTCTCCCCATAACCGCGGAGGTTTTCTCCGGGTGCTTTGGTTTCCTCCCACACTCCAAAGATGTGCAGGTTTGTAGGTTAATTGGCTTTGGTAAAATTGTAAATTGTCCCTATTGTGTAGGATACCACTAGTGTGCGGGTCGGCACACATTTGGTGGGCCAAATGACTTGTTTCCACACTGCATCTGGGGCAAGTCTAAATCTGGGCTAAAGCGTGTAAGGGGTACACGCCAAGTGGTAGTTAGTCTAGGAATTGGGTACGTGCTGTCAAGATAAGGTCCCAGTTATTTTGGCTGACACAGTGGCGCAGCTGGTCGAGCCGCTACCTCACAGCGCCGGAAACCCGGGTTCGATCCTGACCTCAGATACTGTCAGTGTGGAGTTTGCACGTTCTCACAGCGACCGTGTAGGTTTCATCTGGTGTGAGTTTTGGAATGAGTGGGAACAAGCTGTAATTTAAAGCCCCATATGACTATTTCTGACCCTTGCCTTCCTTGCCAACCTCCCCAATGAAGACGAAGACGCATTTCCTCCCGAATTGTTCCAGATGGAATTTTGTTGGAAATTGGTTGAGTCAGGAGGAATCCAACTTATTGTGTGACGTGCCGGTGACTAAGTTTCCCCCTCATTGCTCCCTGACATCCCTTGTGCCCCGAGCCTGTTGTTCAAGTTATCCTCTGTAAAGCTTTTTTTTATACCTTGAAGTTTGTTACGCAAATAACTGAGTGATACAGTGGTTATTCAAAGTGGTATTCAATCCCTTTCAAAATTAAATGTGAACTGAGATGATTAGACAAATTTCTTTAGGTAATGTGTATGTGATACATGTCTGGTGACCTGATTATTCTCGATGTATTAGCTGTGCTGGTTTTTAGATGTGATCCAAATTGCTATCATTCTATGGAGCCAAATGACAATCCCACTTGGAATTAATGGGTAAACATAGAAGCTGAAGTTCAAAGGGAACTGTTTGTGTGTAAGGATTTACGAGGGTAGTGATGGATATTGTAGGAATTAGGTACACGGCTTTAAGGTCATTTAAGGTAGCACAGTGGTGCAGCCTCCCAGCTGCAGGGACCCGCGTTCGAGCCTAACCCTGGGACCTGTCTGTTTGTGTGTGGAGTTTGCACCTTTTCCCTGTGACCGCGTGGGTTTCCTCTGGGTGCTCCGGTTTCCTCCCACATCTCAAAGACGTGCAGGTTTGCAGGTTAATTGGCCTCTGTTAAAAATTGCCCCCTAGTGGGTAAGGAGTGGATGTGAAAGTGGGATAACACCATAGAACTAGTTCGTGAACGGGTGATCGATGGTCGGTGCGGAATCGGTGGCCGCAGGGCCAGTTTCCGTGCTGTATCTTTCAATCAAATAATCAAACAACTGAGATGAAGAGAAATGTTTTTGCTCAGAAGATTGTGAAACTTCCCCGATAAAGTTGTGACTACTCAGTTGATGAGTCTAGCCAAGGCCAATGTCCAGGGCAGCACAGCGGGTAGAGCTGCTGCCTCACAGCTCGGGAGACCCGGGTTCAATCCTGACCTCGGCTGTGCGGAGTTTGCATGCTCTCCCTGTGACCACGTGGGTTTCCTCCGGGTGCTCCGGTTTCCTCCCACGTCCTAAGGACGTGCGGGTTGGCGGATGAATTGGTTACGACAAATTGCCCCTGCCGTGTAAGTGAGGGGTAGGATCTGCGGGGGTTGCCGGTGGGCAAGAATAAATTGGGTTGAGGTGCGATTATGAATGTGTGGTTGATGGGTCGACAAGACTGGGGGAGGCTGATTCAGATCTTTCAAAGGAAACGTGCAGAGATACGGCAAAGGGGAATAATAAATTGCAGATTCACATTGAAAGAGCAGGTTTAGAACAAAAGTGTTGGAAACTTTAGATAGTTCCATGAGCCAAATATGATCTTCTCCATTCACACCAGTGAACATTGTGGGAAGGCTTGATAAAAATGGCTGGTGCAAATTATGAGGGAATTGGAAATGGCTGCATAGATTGATGCAATAAATAATGTTCTCATGTGAATGGTGGTCCTGATTTGCCCTGGGCGATCACACTAGCCACCAGGTGCAAATGTGTCGTGGTGATAGTATTTCAATCGGGAATTATCCCAAGCCGTTATTTATTGTTTTGCTGTGAGTGAGAAATAATCAACGTGCATAGATGTACATATTAGAGAGGTTTAAAAAAAAATGGTGATCAAATTGCTGTGCAGATTTCAATAAATGTTCCCCTGTGTTAATGCTTTGGATGTGGCCGATCATTGATACGCTGGAGATTGTGGGGTATCTGAGATGATCAGTGCTTTAGACTGGGGTGTACTGAGGAGCTTCAACAAGGGGTTGACAACAGCAGAGGAAAAGGCCCTTTGGGTTAGAAGGGTCCGTACCCAAAATGTCACCTATCCAGTTCTGCAGAGACTGCTGCCTGGCCCGCTGAGTTACTGCTGAACTTTGTGTCCTTTAGTGTTTTGTAAAGTTGCAACTTAACACTTCAATGTTGGGCGTGCTGCGCAGTGGTAGATTTGCCGCCTCAGCGCCAGAGACCCAGGTTCGATCCTGCCTACTCGGTAGGCCGAAGGCCCTGTTTCCTAGCTGCATCTCTAAGACTAAGATATAAATTCCATTTTGGAAGAAGAAGTAAATCCAAGAGACCCGTTTTTCATCCTTCGCCTCTGCCTCCACGCCTTCTTCTTTGGGAAGAAGACCTCACCGCCCAGTGATGATTCCTTCTCCCATCTCCAACACTCCTCCAGAGTCTGAGGAAGGGTCCTGACCCGAAACGCCACCCATCCTTTGACTCCAGAGACGCTGCCTGACCCGCTGAGTTACTCCAGCACTTTGTGTCTAACTCAAGAGACATGCTGTCTTCTTCTCAAGGACAACACTTGCTTTAAATAAGATGCTGCCTGACCTACTGAGAATTTCCAGAAGTTCATCTCTAGTTATAAAGCTTGGATCATGTACTTTAACTGCTTTCTCAACCTATTTTACCACTTTCAATGAATCGTGCACATATATCCCCAATCTCTGTAGAAATAAAGAACCGCAGATGCTGGCATTTTAAAAAAGACGCAAAGAGCTGGAGTAACTTAGTGGGTCAGATAACATTTCTGGAGAACATGGATAGGTGAAATGGAAAGGTCAGGACCCTTCAGACTCTGAAGAAGGACCCCGACCTGAAACGTTGGCTATTTGTGTTCTCCAGAGATGCTGCCTGACTCTATGAGTCACTTTAGCGCTTTGTGCCTTTTTTCCCCACCTGTTACTTGCCAAGCTTTGATCCGTCCCCCTGAGCTCAGTGGGCTGAAAGGTCTGTTTCCCTACTGTGTCTCTAAACTAAACTAAACCAAACTAAAACTACATTTAAAAATAGATACAGCAGTGGATTTGAGTGGCTTCGAACGTTTCCAAACTGATGTTTCCTTTCTGTATCTCTAAAACTAACAAAAATGTCACATACCAACAAGAGACAGGGTTATCGTGCCACAGGCAGACTGGTTTCCAGACTGAGTTCTCTGAAGCAAACACACACACACCTGCGCAACACAACACACACACACGCAACACAGCACAACACACACACACACACACACACGTTCAACACAACACATACACACGCGCAACACAGCACAACACACACACACACGTTCAACACAACACACACACACACACACACACAGGCAAACACACACACGCGCAAACACACACAAACACAAAGAGGCAAACACACACACACACACATACTGTACACACACACGCGCAAACACACACACACAAACACACACATGCATTCACGTACACACGCATGCTCACCGACCGTTGATCACCCATTCACACTAGTTCGATGTTCACTCTGAAGCAGGGTACTGACCCAAAACATCCAGGTTCTCCAGAGATGCTGCCTGAGCCACTGAGTTACTCCAGCACCGCTCCAAATGTCTCCCTTTGGTAAACCAGCATCTGCAGTTCATTGTTACTTCAATAGTTAGTTTATTGTCACATGTAACGACATACAGTGAAATGCTTTATTTTGCATATATTCCAGTAAAATCACACTTCACATAAGCACGATAAAGCACAATGGTTCAATCGTACTCTATTGCCACATGTACCTAGATACAGTGATATTCCATTTTTGCATATAGTACAGTAAAATATATTACTATACCCAGGCACATTCATACTTAAGTATAAGAATGTAAGAATAGTAGATTACACTGAGACAATACTCAAGAGTTGCCACGTTTCTGGCACCATCTTGTAACCTTCCAGTTAAAAGTTGTTAAAAACGTCAGCCATAAAGGCCCGTTGTCCGGGTAACGGCACTGGGTCGGAGTTGCAGGGATTGGCTAGGCCTGGCGATGTTGTCTAAGCCCTCCACCACTGGTCCACCGCTCCGTGACACTGCAGGGCACGTCCGATCCACCCGCTCGGCCTTTTGGAGCGGTGCTGATCCAATCGAGCTCCAGGCTGCTGCAGGGCCTCCAGCGGCCCACTCCACCAACACCTCGATCTGGAAATGTCGACTCGAGATCCGCCGTCCCCTCGCCTCTCACGGCCACCACTCAGTCTCCGCTCCCCGTGGTGCCTCCCGCAGCCGACCACGGAACACCCAGAGCATCTCCGAATGCCTCCCCTCACTGGCAACGTTCACCGTTCCTCCTCTCCATTCACCGCTCCCGCCATCTTGAAGGTCTTGGAGAATTCAAGTAAGTGAATAAAAGTGTGCAAGAGTTTGTTTTTTACACTTTTATAAGAGTGTAAAAAATGGTATATTTCTTCAGAGGCAGTCTCAAAAAGTTGCCACTTTTCCGGCGCCATTTTGTTTTAGCTTACTTGTATCAAGTTTTATAAGCTATCGAGTCTTATCTTGGCCATAAATGGGGTGGCACAGATGCTAGAGCCATTGCCTCACGGCGCCAGGTCCTGGGTTCGATCCTGATCTCAGGTGTTGTCTGTGTGGAGTTTGTAGGTTTACCCCTGTGACCACATGGATTTCCTCCGGGTGCTCCGGTTTCCTCCCACATCCCAAAGACAATGGTTCAATGGTGCTTTTATAACAGAGCTTTATTTGTCATTCGGTACCAAGGTACCGAACGAAATTACATAGCAGTCATACAAAAAAAGAACACAAGACACATAACCCCAACATAAACGTCCATCACAGTGACTCCAAACACCCCCTGACTGTGATGGAGGCAACAAAACTTCCACTCTCTTCCCCACGCCCACGGACAGACAGCTCGTCCCCGACCGACCCGCACAGTCCCCGCAAGGGGATGGAAATCCCCGTGGCCGAGCCGCACCGGGCGCTGAAACGTCTCGCGGCCGAACTGGGCGATGGAAGGCCCCGCGACCAAGCCTTGCGCAGCTAAGTCCCGTGGTCGAGCCGCACCGGGCGATGTTAAGTCCCGCGGCCGAGCCGCACCAGCGATGAAAAGTCCCGCGGCCGAGCCGCACCAGCGATGTAAAGCCCCGCGGCTGAGCCGCACCGGGTGATGTTAAGTCCTGCGGCCGAGCCGCACCAGCGATGAAAAGTCCCGCGGCCGAGCTGCACCGGGCGATGTAAAGTCCCGCGGCCGAGCCGCACCGGGCAATGTTAGGCTATGCGGCCGAGCTGCACCGGGCACTGTTAAGTCCAGCGGCCGAGCCGCACCAGCGATGTAAAGTCCCGCGGCCAAGCCGCACCGGGCGATGAAAAGTCCCGCGGCCGAGCCACACCGGGCGATGTTAGGCCCCACGGCCGAGCCGCACCCCGCGCCGTGAGGAAGAGACCTAAAAGAGAAAGGTTTCCCCCACCCCTCCCACCACCCCCCCACCCACACCACCACCCCCCACACATACACAACCAAAAAAATACAAAAACCATCCCAACACCGACACACAACAAAAAAAAAGGAAAAAAGACGAACAGACTGCTAGCGAGCCGTAGCCGTTAGGCGCCGCCACTTCCACTCAGACGTGCGAAATGCAAAGGCACAGTGAAATTATTTTCTTACAAACAGTCCAGTAGAGCATTGCCATACCTGAGTACATCCCCGAGTAGCATGTGTACAGAAATAGTCCACTGATCCCACATGCAAGGCATTTCGGGTCGAGATCCTTCTTCTGTTTGATGAAGGGTCTCGACCCAAAACGTCACCCATTCCATCTCTCCTGAGAGATGTTGCCTGACCCGCTGAGTTACTCCAGCATTTTGTGTCTGCCTTCGATTTAAACAAGCATCTGCAGTTATTTTCCCACACCTCAGACAGTAGAGGCATCAGACGGTGGTATATCAGACAGTGGGTGTATCAGAGAGTGGGTATATCAGACAGTGGATATATCAGACAGTGGGTATATCAGGCAGTGGGTGTATCAGACAGTGGGTGTATCAGACAGTGGGTGTATCAGACAGTGGGTATATCAGACAGTGGGTATATCAGGCAGTGGGTGTATCAGACAGTGGGTGTATCAGACAGTGGGTATATCAGGCAGTGGGTGTATCAGAGAATGGGTATATCAGACAGTGGGTATATCAGGCAGCGGATGTATCAGAGAATGGGTATATCAGGCAGTGGGTGTATCAGACAGTGGGTATATCAAACAGTGGGTGTATCAGAGTGTGGGTATATCAGACAGTGCATATATCAGAATGTATCAGACAGTAAATATATCAGACAGTGGGTATATCGGGCAGTGGGTGTATCAGACAGTGGGTATATCAAACAGTGGGTGTATCAGAGTGTGGGTATATCAGACAGTGGATATATCAGAATGTATCAGACAGTAGATATATCAGACAGTGGGTATATCAGGCAGTGAGTGTATCAGACAGAGGGTATATCAGGCAGTGGGTGTATCAGACAGTGGGTATATCAGGAATGGGGTATATCAGACAATGTATCAGTCGGTGTGTACATGGAGAAGATGTGGCGAAGGTTCATGAGAACGTTGCTCAGAAAACCATAGCAAAGAGGAAAGATTGAACGGGCTGGGGGAGGAATTTTGGAACTGTTGCTTCTAACTGGCCTTCAAAAGCCCTATCCAAGTTGGCCAGGGTTATGACATTTTTCCAATTGGCTCCCATTCCTCTCCCAGTTGTTGTTCGGAACTTTTGACCCATGGAATATTTTCTCCCCATCTGCCAAGGGGACCACTCCGAAGGCTCAGTGGGATGGAATTCATCAAGTGACCCCGTCACACTGCAGCCCACCGCAACCGGGGGTTGACGTGGTGTTGCGGAGGTGAATGGTGTATCAGGGAAGGCCACAGCTGGAGATGAAGGAAGTCGGAACGTAACTCCGCAAAGTTAACTTGGACGGCAAGGGGCGCAGCGGGTAGAGCTGCTGCCTCACAACGCCAGAGATCCGGGTTCGATCCTGACCTCGAGTGCTGCCTGTGTGCGGAGTTTGTATGTTCTCCCTGTGACTGGGTAGGTTTCCTCCCACATCCCAAAGGCGTGCGGGCTTGTAGCTTATTTGGTCTCTGTAAATAGCCCCCTAGTGTGTCGGGAGTGGATGACAAAGTGGGATAACAGAACTAGTGAGCCGAAGGGCCTGTTAGCTTGCTGTGTCCCTACACTAAATTAAATTGAACTAAAGTAAAACTAAACTGAACTAAACTAAACTAAACTCAGAAACAAGGCTAGATCCTTCACACATTGTGATGTTACCAGAATGATGCCTGGATTAAGCTGTATTAGCTACAGGGAGATGTTGAACAGACTAGGATTGTTTTCTCTGGAATGCCGGAGGTTGTGGAGAGACCTGGTAGAAGTAATATAAAATTATGAGAGGCCTAGTTAGGGTCGACAGTCAGAACTTTGTTTCCCAGGATGGAAAGATCTAATACTGGGGGGCATAGCTTTAAGGTGAGAGGGGACAACGTTTCTAGGAGATGTGCAGGGTAAGTTTTTTTACACACACAGACGGTGTGTGTTTGGATCACGCTGCGGGGGGTGGCAGTGGAGGCAGATACAACAGTGGCATTTGAGAGACTTCTGGATAGGCCCATAAATATGTATCATATCATATCATATATATATACAGCCGGAAACAGGCCTTTTCGGCCCTCCAAGTCCGTGCCGCCCAGTGATCCCCGTACATTAACACTATCCTACACCCACTAGGGACAATTTTTACATTTACCCAGCCAATTAACCTACATACCTGTACGTCTTTGGAGTGATGTTTGAATGATCTTGTACAAGATATCAAAGTCCTTGCGTATGTCTACAAGGCGATATACCACAAACAACAGCACTTGCCAGATCATTAATTACATCGCAATCCTCAACTACAAACAGTCCGTATCAATCAGAACGCCTTTAATATTCCTATGTTTTACCTTACCTTTAAATGCTCAGTGTTATTGAAACACAAGTAGAAAATGAATATGGACAGAGTCCTTCAAATCACGTGCAACTACTTGCTCAGATATTGATATTTTCCATGATTCAGAAAAAATGGGGAGAGATGAGATCTGTACTTAAAATCACAATGGTTTGGATCCAAGGACAGCACAAGTGCTAACCTTGTAGGGTATGTAGGGTATGGAGTATGTGATTATGTGATATAGATTACGTGCAGGCAGGTAGGAGATGGTCTTGGCATCATGTTCAGCACAGACATTGTGGGCCAAAGGACCTGTTCTTGTGCTGTACTGTTCTATATTCCATGCTCGATATTCACAGTAAATTTATGGCACAGAAAGAGGTCATTCAGTTCATGTTAACCAAGAGGCCAATCACAGCTTCCAGCATACATAACCCTGTGGGCCGCAGTTGGGGGCCTACAGTGTAGAGAAGATTGACAAGGATGTTGCTGGGATTCGAGGCCTGAGATATTGGGAGAGATTTGGCAGAGTAGGACTTCATTCCCATGGTTCAATTGTCACATGTATCTAGGTGCAGTGAAATCCATTTATTCATATTTAATAGAGACAGCGCGGAAATAGGCCCTTCGGCCCACTGAGCCCACGCCGACCAAAGATCACCAGTACACTAGCACTGTCCTACACGCTAGGGACAATTTACAATTTACCGAAGCCAATTAACCTGCAAACCTGCAAGTCTTTGGAGTGTGGGAAGAAACCAGAGCACCTGTGCCCCCTTATATACAGTTCAGTAAAAATCTTACTATACATATATTGACCTGCACATAATACATATCCCTCCATTACATCACCATGTGCCTATGTATGTGCCTCTACCATTACCCCTGACAGTGTATTCCAGGCACACCACTCTGTGTATTAAAAAAAACGTGCCCCACACATCTCCTTTAAACGTTGCTCCTCTCACTGTAAAGCTATTAAATGCCTCTCATAATTATATATACTTCTGTCAAATCTCCCCACAACATCTGGCATTCCAGAGAAAACAATCTAAGTGTGTCCAACCTATTCTTGGAACCAATTAAATCTCTGCGCCCTTTCCAAAGACACCACATCCTTTCTGTAATAGGGATGACCAGAACTGCACGCAATGCTCCAAATGAGGCCTGACCAAAGTCCTATAGAGCTGCATCATGACTTCCTGGGTCTTATACTCAATGCCCCGAACTATGAAGGCAAGCATATCGTACGTCTTCTTTACCACTCTATCTACTTCTGTTCCCACTTAGTTTAGTTTAGTTTTGGAGATACAGTGTGGAAACAGGCCATTCGACCCACCGAGTCTGTGCTAACCTCGATCAAATACACACTAGTTCCATGTTATCCCAGTTTTGCATCCTACACACTGGGAGCAATTTTACTGAAGCCAATTAACCTACAACCTACACATCTTTGGAACGTGGGAAGAAACTGGAGTATCCGCAGAAAAACCCAAGCAGTCACAGCGAGAATGTATAAACTCCGTAAAGGCAGCACCCATAATTGGGATCGAACCCGGGTCTCTGGCGGTGTAGGGCAGCAACTCTACCGCTGGACCAATGCGGCTTCTTTACCATTCTACCTACTTGTGTTCCCACTTATTCTGTGGGCAAACTCAAACATTGCACCTCACCACAGCACAGTTGAACAGATTTGAAAAGACAGGGGAACACCAAACAAGAAGTCCATTGCCATTTATTCAACAGTTTATAGATTAGTTCTTAGAAATTGCATCATTAAGAATCAACTTGCAGTATTTACATCAATCACATGGTAAATCATTATATACACACAGCGACAGTGTAATTAAACAGCACTCAACAATTTCATTTCTGCATTTATCAAGGGCGTTTTTGACTCAATGGGTCGGCTTTAAAGTGATCATTCTGATAACTGCCGAGAACTGCCTAGAATGATTAGCAAGTGAGTGGGTTTGTAATGAAGATGGTTGTCAAAAATTGCATCAGGATCTTGATCGGTTGTGCAGGTGAGCTGAGGAATGGTTGATGAAGTTTAATACAGAGAAATGCGAGGTGTTGCATTTTCAGAAGTCTAACCACGGCAGAACCTATACAGTAAATGGCAAGGAGTGTTAAGCAGAGAGATCGAGGAGAGCGGGTACATAGTTCCTTGAAAGTGGTTTCATGGGAGATAGGGTGCACAAGAAGGCTTTCTTGGCCTTCATCAGTCAGAGTACTGAGTATAGAAGTCAGGAGGTCATGTTAGTTGTACGTGACATTGGAGAGGCCACATTTAGCGTATTGTGTTCAGTTTTGGTCACCCTCTTATAGGAAAGATAATGTTAAGCTGGAAAGGGTGCAGAGAAGATTTACGAGGATGTTGCCACGTCTCGAGGGCCTGAGCTACAGGGAGAGGTTGAGCAGGCTATGACTTTATTCCTTGGAGCGCAGGAGGATGAGAGGTGATGTTATAGAGTTGTACAGAATCATGAGAGAAATAGATAGGGTAAATGCAGAGTCTTTTACCCCGAGTAGGGGAATCAAGAACCAGAGGACATAGGTTTATGGTGATGGCGAGAAGATTTAATAGGAACCTGAGGGGTAACTTTTTTTACACAAAGGATGGTGGGTGTATGGAGCAAGCTGCTGGAGGAGGTGATTGAGGCATATACTATCACAATGTTTATAAAACATTTGGACAGGTACATGGATAGGACAGGTTTAAGAGGGGTATGGGCCAAATGCAGGCAGGTGGGACTAGTGTAGATGCAATATGTTGGTCGGTGTGGGCAAGTGGGGCCCTAAGGGCCTCTTTCCGTGCTGCATGACTCTAGGGACACGATAATGTGCCCCAAACAAAGCCTTTTGGAAAGAAAATATGGGATAAGCAATGAGCTTTGAACATTCCCTGAAATGTCTCCTTCTCAAATATCTCCACGCCAGCCCCGGCGATAGTTCCGACCACTTCCACCGCACGTTGGGCGACATGGAGACCCAAGCAGCCGGCACGAATGTGTAGCACCCCAGGGACCTGGCGGACCTGGCGATCTCACCTCCCCGTCTCAGGTAACGCTGGAAAACCCGAGGCAGGAGATCCCTCCCTCCCACCATCTCCTCCTCCTCCTCCTCCTCCTCATGGGGACTAGCTTTGGCCATTGTCCTCCAGGGACTTGCTCCTCTGGCCCAGCTTCTCCAGTAACGACACCTGGGTGCCGGTGCTCTCCGCCAATGTGCTTCGCTTGCGTCTCCCCGTGAGTTCCGGGAAATCCCCGGGACAGAAGAGTCGCGCCTGCCTCTTCAGCTCCGACATGACCTGTGGCGAGAAGAAGTCCTCACTCGTGAAACCCCTCAGCCTGCGAGGTGGCCATTCAGCCCATCGGGCTCTGTGCCAGCATCCAGGGGAGCAGCCCCACTTCCTTCTCTCCTACAACCCATTTTCCCCTCACATGTTCCCCTCTCCTCCCTTGCAAGTCTAAATACCAGAGTGCAGTAGTGTCAGAGAGTGCCAATGCGCCCATACCGGCCAACATGCCCCATCTACACTCCTCCCACCTGCCTGCGTTTGGCCTATATCCCTCTAAACCTATCCTATTCGTGCACCTAAATGTTTCTTAAACATTGTGATAGTGCCTGCCCCATCTACCTCTTCCAGCAGCTCATTCCATACGCCCACCACGCTTTGTGTAAAGATTTTACCCCTGCCGTTCCTATTAAATCTTCCCCCCCCCCCCACCTCCCTCATCTTAAACCTATTTCCTCTGGTTCTCGATTCCCCTACTCTGAATAAAAGACTCTGTGTAATTACACTGTCTATTCCCCTCATGATCTTCTACATCTCGATAAGATCACCCCTCAGCCTCATGAGCTCCAAGGAATAAAGTCCCATCATATTCAACCTCTCCACTGTTATAGCTCTGGCCCTCGAGTCCTGGCAACATCCTCATTAATCTTTCAAGCTGAACGGAAAGTGCAGATAAAAGAAAACCGCAAGGGCCACAATGAGCCTCAGCCGGGCAAAACCTATTAAGCAAACTATCTCAAGCTCAAACAAAGTCCTTGGTCTCCTGTGATGAAATTTCTGGAGCTGTACAAAATCTACAAAGGACATTGCTTACAAAACGCTAGTACGTCCAAGACTGGAATACTGTTGTGCCATTTGGGATCCCTACCCCCACATTAACAACCTTGAGAAGGTCCAGAGAAGAGCTGCCAGGTTTGTAACCGGTGACTATAGAAGGACCAGTAGTGTCACAGAAATGCTTCATGAACTCAAATGGGACACCCTCCAAAGACACCGTATAATAACCAGGCTTACTGCAGTCAACAAAGAAACCCACTCATTAGCTCCATCCAACATTGCCCAGCTTTCATACAATCGGGACAACAGGCCAGGGACTCGACTAATCCAATCCTTGAATTATATAACCATCCAGACCAACAAAGATTGTTTCCGCGACTCACTGTACCCCCAGAACCATCTCTGTTTGGAATCCTTTGCCACCGCATATAAAATCTGCTGCTGATTGTAAATCTTTTAAACACTAAATTTTAAATCTGCAACTGCATGCAGGAGGGACTGCACATTTATAGCCCAACAGTGGTGGTTGGTGCAGTATCAACAAGACAAGACAATGAGGTAGGCTGAAAGATCGGGCATGCATTCTTACTTTATGGAAGGGTTGTTCAGTCGTCTGATAACAGTGGGGAGGAAACTGTTCCTGAAAACACATACCACCAAATTCAGGGACAGATAAATCCCCGCTGTTATCAGACCACTGGATAATCCTCCCATAATCCCAATCTTCCAGCCTACCTCATTACAGCGCACGCGCTTTTCTTTTATCTGCACTTTCGCTGGAGCCGTAACGCTATAATCTGCACTTGAGTATTCTTCTCTTTACCCTCCCCGTTGTACTTGTGTAAAATTTGATTGTACTCTAGTGATTTGACTGGACAGCACTCAAAACAAAGTTTTTCACTGTATACGTGACCATAATGAACCAACACCAATGCTATCACCTTGCCATTAACCTACACTAAGGTAAGTTGGAGTCATAGATGGGTACAGGACCGAAACACTACCCTTCGGGCCCATCAGTTCCGTACTAATCATCAGCCATCCACCTGCACTGATACTACTTTAATCTCTCCACATTTCCTTCAACTATTTCCACCACCCTTCCCCATCTCTCTCCCCACCCGTTCCAAACATCAGCCCTGTCCCCAACACTCACCCCACCCACTGATACCATGCCTGCTCCCTCATCTCCCTCTGCCCCATTTCCCCCTCCCACCTCCCTCACTCTCCACCACCATCTTCCCTCATCATCCCCCCATGACACCATCGCGCCTCTCCTGCCTCCCTCCCTCCCTCACCCTCCATTATCACCCCTCCCCTACCTCCCTGCCCTTCCGCATTTCCCTCCCTCACCCTCCCTCCCTCGCCACTCACACCATCATCACGTCTCCCCCACCGTCCGCACCTCCCCCACCACTATCACCCCTCCACCGCCTCCATCACCCCTTCCCCAACCTTTTCCCAACCTCCCACCCAACTCTCACCATCTCCCACCTCACTCCCTCTACCGCCTTCACCATCACCCCCTCCCTGTCTCCCACTCCCCACCCCTCTACCTAACTTTCACCATTACTCATTCCGACTTCCCACCCCAAACCCTCTCCCACCCTCATCATCATCCCCTCCCCAATTCCCTCCCTCTCCCTCGCCCACCCTCCCCATCTCCCTCCCCCTCTCCCACTCTCATCATCACTCCTACCCCACCTCACTCCCCCTCCCCCTTGCCCACCCTCCCCATCTCCCTCCCCCTCTCTCATCATCACTCCTACCCCACCTCACCCCCCCACTCCCTCTCCCACCATCACCATCACTCCTACCCCATCTCCCCCCAGCATGTGTGCAGTCCTCACCTCTCTGTTTAGGAAGCAGTACAGCAGAGCCACGACAAACCCCTGTTGGAAGAGCAGAACGTGTCAGCTCACAGCCTCGCAAGCAAACTCAACTTCTCCCATCTAGTTCCCACTGTACCCCTGACACCCGTACTAATCAAGAATCTATCTATCTCTGCCTTAAAAATATCCATTGACGGCCTCCACAGCCCTCTGTGGCAAAGAATTCCCCACCCTGACATGAAATTTCCCCTCATCTCCTTCCTAAAGGTACTTTAATTCTGAGGCCAGGGCCTCTAGTCCTGGACTTTCCCACTAGTGGAAACATCCTCTCTACATCCACTCTAACTCTTCTGTATGTTTCAATGAGGTGCTCCCCCATCTTCTAAACTCCAGCGAGTACAGGCCCAGTACCGTCAAACGCTCAAAAGTTGAACAGAAGGGCCTATTTCTATGCTGTGTGACTATAATTCTAATGGCTTTGCATCCCCTGCATGGTCTGCAGATGAACCACATCTACACCCATTCCCTTGCTATTACTTAACCTCTACATAATACAGCAACATATAAAAGACACTTGGATAGGTACATGGATAGGAAAGATTTAGATGGATATGGGCCAAATGAGGGCAGCTGAGAACAGCATAAATGGTTGGCATGGGCAAGTTGGTTGGCATGGGCAGGTTGGTTGGCATGGGCAGGTTGGTTGGCTTGGGCAGGTTGGGCCAAAGGGCCTCCTTCTATGACTCTACACCATTTTATTCTCCCCAAATTCCCACCAACTGCCAGATTCTACCATTCACCTAGGTTTAGGTCCAGATTTAGGTACAAGTTTATTGTTGTCATGTGTACTGAGGTACAGTGAAAAGCTTTGTTTGCATGCTATCCAATCAGATCAGATAGCATTATATATAAATACAATCAAGCCAAACTCAAGTGCAGTTAAGGAATAGCAAGGGAATGGGTGTAGATGTGGTTCATCTGCAGACCATGCAGGGGATGCAAAGCCATTAGAATTATAGAGTCACAGAGCATAGAAATAGGCCCTTCTGTTCAGCTTTGCTCTACCTGGCGCACTTGAGTTTGGCTTGATTGTATTTATATATAATGCTATCTGATCTGATTGGATAGCATGCAAACAAAGCTTTTCCCTGTACCTCAGTACACATGACAACAATAAACTTGTACCTAAACCTGGACCTAAACCTAGGTGAATGGTAGAATCTGGCAGTTGGTGGGAATTTGGGGAGAATAAAATGGTGTAGAGTCAAAGGGTCATACAGCATAGAAGGAGGCCCTTTGGCCCAACTTGCCCAAGTACCCTAGCTAATGGGACCTTTTGGAAGCCGGATAACAGAGGGGAAGAAGTTGTTTCTGAGTCTGGTGGTGCGCACTTTCAAGTTTCTGCGCCTTCTGCTGGACGGGAGCAGGGAGAAGAAGGAATGACTAGGGTGGGACAAGTCTTTCCTACAAACCTACCTACTTGACTACACACTAGGGGCAATTTACAGAGGTAATTAACCTCCAAACCCACGTGTCTTTTGGTCATGGGAGGAAACCAGAGCATGCGGTGGGAAAACCCATGTGGTCACTGAGAAGGGGCAACACTCTACATACAGGCACCACTGAGGTGGGGATCCAACCTAGATTCTCTGGCGCTGTGAGGCAGCCGCTCCACTGCGTTGATTGAATGGACTGAGGGAACTTCCTGCTGTGAGCCGCATACCCACTGATGCTGCCTGTTGGGCTCAGACCGTGTAGAAACTGTACCTGAAACGATCCCAAACCGAGCTCGATAACGAATCTTATCTCCTCTGCCACATTATCGGGGAGAAAGGCACACACAATGTAATGGACACCCAAGAGTGCGATGAGAAGCAGAGTTGATTTGGACAATCTCCTGGAAAAGAAAACAGGCACATTTTTTAATTTAAAAAAGCTAGAACTAGAACTAGACGTGAGGTGGCACGTTGGTGCAGCGGTAGAGCTACGGCCTTACAGAGCCAGAGACCCGGGTTCGATCCTGACTATGGGTGCTTGGCTGTATGGAGTTTGTACGTTCTCCTCGTGACCTGTGTGGGTTTTCTCCGAGATATTCGATTTCCTCCCACATTCCAAAGACGTACAGGTATGTAGGTTAATTGGCTTGGTATAAATGTAGAATTGTCCTTACTGTGTGTAGGGTAGTGTTAATGTACGGGTGATCGCTGGTCGGTGCGGACACGGTGGGCCGAAGGGCCTGTTTCCGCACTGTATCTCTAAACTTTAAAGTCAAAGAGCAAAGTAAATTCACTAACTCTATACATCTGAACAGAAAAATCTAGCTCAACCCACTAATGTTGAAACAAGGAACTGTAGATGCTGGTTGTGTTGGAAGGAACTTCAGATGCATGTTTAAACCGAAAATAGACACAAAAAGCTGGAGTAACTCAACGGGTCAAACAGCATCACTGGAGAAAAGAAACACAGTATGTGGCGTTTCCGGTCGAGACCTTTTCTCAATCTGGAGGACATGGACACGTGAGGTTTCGGATCGGGACCCATTTTCAGATTGAACATTTCAGCAGGTGGATGATACTTCTACAATCTGAGGAAGGGTTCCGACCCAAAATATTATCTCTCTATGTTCTCGATTGTGGATTATCATGGCTCCAGATGTGGGCCCTGTACAACTGCAGAAGGACCTCTTTGCCCCTGTACTCAAATTCTCCCATTACCTGCATGTTTACTTTCAGTGCCTGATGAACAAGGAAACCCAGGTCTCGTTGCACTTCCCCTTTCCCTAATCTGACTTCCCCTTTTCCTGATCGGAGTTGCCGGAGAAAACCCACGCGGTCATGGGGAGAATGTACAAAATCTGTGCAGATCGCACCCATGGTCATGATCATACCTAGGTCTCTGGTGCTGTGAGGCAGCAACTCTACCACTGTGCCACTCAATGGTGGAGCTCAATTCAAGACTCATTCCAATTATACCAGGTTGGATTTTTTTTTCAAAAGCATCCTTTGTCAAGAGAGTCTTACTTTAGTTTAGTTTAGAGATACAGCCTGGAAACAGGACCTTCTTCCACTAAACGTCCATTAACCAGTTCATCAGTTCGCAATGATGTATCCGCAACTTGGGATCGCACCGTCCCGATCCAACAATTGGCCTTCCAGGGAATCTCCTTGCCTCGGGTCATCTGTTACCGGCACAGATTTTTCCTGTTTTTTTTTCTCTCAGTCCCAGTTTCCACCCCTTCTACTCCTAACGCACCCTGATCCCTCTGAAGAAGGATCCCGATGCAAAGCATCACCTTCTCCAGAAATGTTGCCTGACCCATTGAGTTACTCCAGCACTTTGTATCTATCTTTGGTATACCCCATGTGTAGTTCCTTTTCATTACATGATATTATGTTTTATTCACATGCTTGTTTTCCCAAATTGATCAGGACAATCGGCAGACAGCACCTGCAGGGCCTGTGACACTTCTATCAAAAGCGGGGTTCGTACTTTACTTATAGGAGGAAAGTGGACATTCAACAATTTCTTAGCCCACATTTACAGCTTGTACTGAGATCAGATCTAATCGCCCTTTCTCAAACAGTTACTTACGAGAATTGTCTGTGTGAGTTCTCTCCTACAGCTGGCGATCCCACCTTCTGTATCAGAATACGGATGATATTCAGAAATATCAGGAAGTTAACCTTTGCATTGAGCACAAAAAATAGATTGCCTTATTAATATGGACTCTTCATAATCAAACATTTATACATTGTAATGTCATTTTCTATTGCTGTTAAGTCGGGACGATCTAAATCTCATTTGCAAAAGCATTCACTCCTGTTAATTTAAGTCCATTTTATTCTGGAAGTCAATGTTTAAACTGTCCATGCATTATCTAGCCTTTCCTTCCTTTTAACGCTACCAAACAATTTGATAAAATTGCTGAACATGGATATTCTTTTGGAAACCTTAATATAGAACGTGGAACAGCAGCGCAAAGGAACAGGCCCTTTCGGCCCAGTATGTCTCTGCCAAACATGATGTTAACCTAACCACAAGTTAAACCAACCACCTCTGCCCGCATGTGATCCATATCCCTCTATTTCCTGCATATCCACGTGTCAGAAAGCCTCTTAAACGCACTATCATATCTGTCTCCAATTATTAATTTAATTTACCGAGGCGCAGTGAGAAGCTTTTTTGTTGCGTGCGATCCAGTTAGTGAAAAGACTATACATCATTATAATCTAGCCGTCCACAGTATGCAGTTACATGATAAAGGGAATAACGTTTAGTGCAAGATAAAGTCCAGTAAAGTCCGATTAAAGATAGTCCAAGAGCCCCCAATGAGTAGCTCATGACCGCTGTCCAGCTGGTAATTGGATGATTCTGTTGCCCGATAACAGCTGGGAAGAAACTGTCCCTGAATCTGGAGGTATGCATTTTCACACCGATATCTCTTGCCTGATGGGAGAGGGGAGAAAAGGGAATGACCGGGGTGAGACTGGGCCTTGGTTATGCTGATGGTCTTGCCGAGGCAGCATAAAGTGTAGATGGAAGGGAAGTTGCTTTGTGTGATGGTCTGGGCTCTCTGCAAAGATGGTTTTACCAACATGTGTAGGAAAGAACTGCAGACGCTGGTTTACACTGGAAATAGACACAATAAGCTGGAGTAACTCAACAGGTCAGGCAGCATTTCTGGAGAAAAGGAATAGATGATTTTTCAGGTCGAGACCCTTACTATGCTCCTTCAGCACCCCATTTAGTGTAAGCCTGGATTTAATAAACAATACAATTTTACACCATCATTCAGTCTAAAAAAAGGGAATTTTTCACTTACTAAAACTGAAAGCAATATGGTACTTTTTATAATCCACCAGATATATGCGTTGTGAATATCATCCCAACATCTAGAAAGAAATAAAAACAAATGTATAGAAACATGGAAAAAACATAGAAAAATAGGTGCAGGAGTAGGCCATTGAACCAGCACGGCCATTCAATATGATCATGGCTGATCATCTAAAATCAGTACCCCGTTCCTGTTTTTTCCCCCATATCCCTTGATTCCTTTAGCCCTAAGAGCTAAATCTAACTCTCTCTTGAAAACTATAGAGGTGGGCAATTGGTAAATTCTTCCAACTTTCAATCAGGCTTTCAGATCTTGCATTAACTTAAAAGAACTATCTTTCATTTTCATTTGTTACACAGTCTGGAACACACTGCCAGGAGTAGTGGTGGAGGCAGATCCAATGTGATGTTAGTAGGTATTAGCTATAAGGAGACTTTGGAGAAACTTAGAGTGTTTTCTCTGGAACATTGGTAGTTGATAAAAGACTTATATAAAATTATACCAAAGATATATAAAATTATACCAAAAATATATAAAATTATACCAAAGATATGGTAGACAGTGAAAACCCCTTCCATTCGGGATGGAAATATCAAAGGCTAGAGGGCATAGCTTTAAGGTGAGAGGGCCATAGTTTAAAGGAGATGTGTGGGGCAAAGTTCTTTGCACAGAGGGTGGTGGGTGCCAAGAACGTGCTGCCATGGGTGGTGGATAGTGGACAGGTAAGATAGTGGCATTTGAGGCTTTCAGATATGCAGGGAATGGAGGGATATGGATCATGTGCAGACAGAGTAGATTAGTTTAACTTGGCATTGTGTTTGGCATGGACGTTGTGGGCCGAAGAGCCTGTTCCTGAACTGTACTCTTCTAGGCTGTTCATTGTACTTGTACCTCACCATACTTGTGCATCTGACTATAAATGCGACTTTAATTATGGTTAAGCTGATACTCATATGAGCTTAATTATGGTTAAGCTCATATCTCATACTCCGCGCCTCCATTTTGGACGCCCGTGATCCCAGAAGCCATCGTAACTAACTTCTACAGACGCACCTCTAAAGCATGCTGTCCGCTTGCATCACAACTTGGTTTGGGAACAGCTCTGCCCAAGTCCGCAAGAGATTGCACAGAGTGGTACGTACCCGGTCCATCAGACAGACCAGACTCCCACCATCTACTCCATCTACACTTCACGTTACTTCAGAATAGCAGCCAACATACTTGTCCTCACCTCTCGCCCCATCAGCCGTCGCATACAGCACATAATCCTCCTGCATTTTCATCACCTCCAGCGGGATCCCACCACTAGCCTCATCTTCCCATCTCCACCTCTTTCCGCAGAACCCGTTCCCTCCACAACTCTCTGATTCACTCATCCGCTCCACCCAAACCACCCCCTCCCCAGGTACTTTCGCCTGCAACATAGGAGATGCAACACCCGTCCCTATACCGCCTCCAGGCACCCCGACAGTCCTTTCAGGTGAGGCAGAGGTTCACCTGCACCTCCTCCAACCTCATCCAATGTATCCGCTGTTCTCGCTTTAGATCCCGATATATCGTCCAAGCGCAGACTAGGCAAACATTTCGCTGCACACCTCCGCTCAATCTGCCTTGACCTACATGATCTCCAGGTTGCCAAATACTTTAACTTCCCTTCCCATTCCCATGCTGACCTTTCTGTCCTGGGCCTCCTCCACTGTCAGAGTGAGGCCACACGGAAATTGGAGGAACACTCATATTTCGCCTGGGCAGCTTACAACCCAGCGATATGAATATTGATTTCTCTAATTTCAAGTAATCCATGCATTCTCTCTTGCTCCATCCCTCCCCCACCCTGGTTGTCCTGCTAGTTTCGCTGTTTGAATCCCCTCATTATTGTCTTCTTCACAGCCAACAATGGACAATTGTGGGCTCCTTGGCCATTGGTGCCAGCTCTGAATTGTTCTGTACCTTGTTATACCTCCAGCTTCCCTCTCCCCTGACTCTCAGTCTGAAGAAGGGGCTCGGCGGGAAACGTCACCTATTCCGTCTCTCCAGAGATACTGCCTGACCCGCTGTGTTACTCCAGCATTTTGTGTCCAAATTCAAAGACTTGCACCACCCAGTCATTCCTTCTTCTCCCCACTCCAGTCCAGCAGAAGGTAAAGAAGCCTGAAAGTGCGCACCACCAGACTCAGGAACAGCTTCTTCCCCTCTGTTATCAGGCTTCTGCACTGTCCTTCCATAAGCTGCGGCATTGTCCGATTCACCTCTCCCCCATTGTGGACATTGGACTTTGTCTCTGGAACTGATGCGCTGCAATGCTGAGAAGTATATTCTGCACTCTGTGCCTTCCTCTATTGTACTTGAATTTGACTTGTTTGTATTTATGCATGGTATATCTGATCTGTTCAAGTAGCATGGAAGACAGCTTTTCATTGCGCCTCAGTACACTGGTCAAAAATAAACCTAAATCTAAAATGCAGCTGAGAAGCTGAGGAGAATAATTTTCACTTACCCTTCATCCTCAACGAGTAGTTTTGCAATGATCCAAATGATTAATACAACAGTCGGTGTACCTAATGGGGAAGTGAAGAACAAAACTGGTCAGGAAAGCGCCACTCAACTACAGCCAAGCAACGTCTATCTTAGAATAGTACAGCTGGTCGAGCCGCTGCCTCACAGCGCTAGAGACCCCGGTTCGATCCCAATCTCGGCAGCTGTCTGTGTAGAGTCTGCACGTTCTCCCTGTGACCGTGTGGGTTTCCTCCAGAGGTTTCCGTTTCGTCCAACATCCCAAAGAAGTACATGTTTGCAAGTTAATTGGCCCTCTTTAAATTGCCCCTAATATGTAGGGAGTGGATGAGAAAGTGGGATAACATAGAACTAGTGTAAATGGGTGATCGACGAGGACTCGATGGGCCGAAGGGTCTGTTATCATGCTGTGTCGCTAAACTAAACTAGAATTGGGAACAATTCAAAGTCCTTCATGCATTGTGATCACCAAAATGTTACCAGAATGATGCTTGGATTAGGGGATATTATCTACATGGAGAGGTTGGACAGACTTGGTGGGCCGATGGACCTGTTTTCATGTTGTATCTCTGAATTAAATCAAAGTAAGCTAAATGTGTAAAAGCTCTTCTAATATGCTACTACTCTCTCCATGGCTGCTGGGAATCCCCTGGAGCTAGTTAGATTTAGGCGCTGTTGGTGAACAGTTCGTCTACTACTCAGGCTGTTCCCCCAGTCCCATCTCTCCACCCTGGTCCCAGCACCCTCACCTCGACTTGGCTTGGAAAGGGGATCTATGTGCTCTGAAGAGTGATGGTAGGTATTTGGTTTAGTGTAGAGACACAGTGCGGAAACTGGCCACTGGGTCGCCCGGAAACAGTCACATGGTGGGTAGACAAGTGATTTGAAGCCCCTCCTCAAAACATCCCTGTAGAGTTCCACCATTGATACACAACGCAGCTGTACAAGATGCTGGTGAGACCACACTAGGAGCACTGCGTTCAGTTTGGGTCACTCTGCTATTAGACAGGTATCATTAAGGTGGCACAGTGGTAGAGCTGCTGTCTCACCACGCCAGGACCCCAGGCTCGACACTGACCACGGGTGCTGTCTGCACAGAATTTATACATTCTCCCTGTGACCGCGTGGCCTCTCTCCGGTTGCTTCGGTTTCCTCGTACACTCCAAAGGCGTACAAGTTTGTAGGTTAATTGGCTTCGGTAAAATTGTAAGTTGCCCCTAGTGTGTAGGATAGTGCTAGTGTACGGGGTGACCGCTGATCGGCACGGAGTTAGTGGGCCGAAGGGCCTATTTCCGCGCTGTATTCCTAGATGCCCAGTTGACGCGGGAGGCTAGATGGAGAATACCAACCCCAGCCGATGAGGCAGTAGCACCAGAAGTACTTGGCGTGCACCACGAAGGTGAGGCTGAGCAGGGTTTGCAGGTAGAGCCCTTCCACCAGGAGCCACCAGAAGTTAGCCAGGATGCAGTAGTGAAAGAAGACAATGGCAACCTTACACACCTGCTGGAAAACCAAAAGACGGCCGTCAGGTTACCTTGGGTCAGGGACGACCCAGATACATTTTACATCCTCACATTTCCCTCATATTACAGCAGGAAGATGGCGTTCAGCCCATCGACCTGATGCCAGCTCACAGAACTATCCCGCTCCCCACTACGTTCACTGCCTTCATGTTCGGCATAGACATTGCGGGCCAAAGGGCCATCCTGTGCTGTACTGTTCTATGTTTTCTATGTTCTTTGTCGTACGTTCTGTGCTTTGTGTTCTATGTTTTCATCCAGATAGCAGGAATGACGTGCAGGAAGGAACAGTAGATGACAGACACCAAATGCTGGAGTAACTCAGCGGGTCAAGCAGCATCTCTGGAGATAAGGAGTAGGTGACGTTCCAGGTCGTGACCTTTCTTCAGACCCCTGTTTTGAGTGATTACTGGGAGACACAAGAAACTGCAGATGCTGGTTTACGAAAAAAATAAGGTGTTGGAGTAACTCAATGGGTCAGACAGCTTTTCTGGAGAACTTGGATAGGTGACACTCTGGGACGGGTCCCTTCCTCAGACTGATTGTATTTGGGATTGGAGAAAGCTGGAACAGAGGAGGCACCAGGACTAAGCTTGGAGAGTGATAGGTGGATGCAGGCGAAGAGTGGGATTTGATTGGCACATGGTTGGACACAGGCCAGAGGTGAAAAGACGAAAAAGTGTGAGATAACGTTGTGGGATGTGAATTGTGAGACCAGAGGATGGAATATAAGTGAGAGAAATGGGTATGACACAGGGAGGATGAGTACATTTGTGAATGCTGGTGGTGTTTTGTATAGCGAGGCAGATTGACCGAGGCTACAGCCGGAGATCAAACAGTTAGCAAATTGGCAGAATGTGGGCAGATGGAATTTAATCCCAATAAGGATATTGCTAAACTGGAAAGACTGCAGTGAAGATTGTTACGAGGATGTTGCCAGGACTGAGCCAAACAGGGTAGGACTTTATTCCATGGAGTGCAGAAAGATGAGGGGTGATCTTACAGAGGGGTGCAAATTCATGGGGGGAATAGACAGGGTGAATACACATAGTCTTTTACCCAATGTAGGGGAATCAAAAACCAGAGGAGATAGGGAAAAGATTTAACATGAACGTGAGGGGCAACTTTTTCACACAGAGGGTGATAGGTATGAGGAACAAGCTACCAGAGGAGATAATTGAGGCCGGTACTATAACAGCATTTAAAAAACATTGTGAACTAGTGTGAACTAGTTTTCAAGAGAGAGTTAGATTTAGCTCTTAGGGCTAAGGGAATCAAGGGATATGGAGAAAAATCCGGAACAGGGTACTGATTTTGGATGATCAACCATGATCATATTGAATAGCGGTGCTGGCTCGAAGGGTTAAATGGCCTACTCCTGAACCTATTTTCTATGTTTTCTATGTCTATGTTCTCTATGAACTGGTGATCGATGGTCAGCATAGACTCTGTGGGTCGAATGGCCTGTCTCAATTGTGCGCCTTTCAAATCAATTAAGTCATTCAATCAATTTAAAAAACGGGATTCATGTAGGATTAGTGTAAATGGGTGGTTGATAGTTGGCATGGACTCGTTGGGCCGAAGAACCTGTTTCAATGCTGCACCTTTCAATCAATTAAGTTAATCAATTAGGTCAAACAATCAATAAAAAATGGGGTTCGTGTAGGATAAGTGAAAATGGATGGTTGATGGTCAGTATGGACTCGATGGGCCGAAGGGCCTGCTTCTGGACTGTATCCCTCAATGACTCGTTGGCCCATTGTCTCCACACTGTTTCTAAGCCAGAGAGTACCTGTTGCAATACAGGAATCATAGACATAGATGGAGACTACGAGGAGAATCAACCTGATGATGTACTTGGCTGAAGATCAGACGCAGGGGGGGGAACTCCTCTCATGTCCTTGGAGTGGCCTTGATGTCTTTCTATCGGACCGGCAGGCCCTTGGTTCAATATCTCCTCAGGCAAGAAGTACTGAAGTGTGATAACGCACACCTCCAGATTCAGGGACAGTTTCTTCCCAGCTGTCACCAGACACCTGAACCACCCTCTCACCCACTGGAGAGCAGTCCTGACCTACCATCTACCTCATTGGAGACCCTTGGACTATCATTAATAGGATTTTAATGGACTTCATCTTGCAAACGTTATTCCCTTGATCCTGTATCTGTACACTTTGGGCGGCTTGACTGTAATCATGCATGGTGTTTCCGCTGACTGGATCGCGCACAACAACAAAAAAGCTTTTCACTGTATCTCGGAACACTTGACAATAAACGAAACAAAACTAAGATGACCTCTCCTGACAGCTAATACTCTCTAATCCAGGCAGCGTGCAGGTGAACCTCTTCTGCACCCCCCATCCCTTCCGCCCCCAAAGCCTTCACATCCTTCTGGTGATAGGATAACCATTGCTGCAAGTGTTGAACTGACATTTACATCAGATATAGAACATAGAGCAGTACAGCACAGGAACAGGCCCTTCGGCCCACAATGTTTGTGCCAAACATGATGCCAAGTTCAACTATTCACATCTGCCTGCACATAATCCAAATGCATCCATTCCCTGTCTATCCACGTGCCTATTTAAAAGCCTCTTAAATGCCACTTTTGCATCTGCCTCCACCACCACCCCTGTCCGCGCATTCCAGGCACCCACCACTCTCTGTGTAAGAAAACTTGCCCCGCACATCTCCTTTAAACTTTGCCCCCCCTCACCTTAAACCTATGCCCTCTAGCCCTTTAACATTTCCACTCTGGGAAAAGGAGTTCTGATTGTCTGCCATATCTGTGGAATAATTGTCTATACGCCTTTCAGGTCTTGCATCAACCATCAAGAGGCATGGCGGCACCTCGTACCGTGGACATGGTGCAGAGTGTGGTATTGCTGGGAAAAAAAATAATGTCCTTGATGATGACCGACATGGAGCGCAGGATGAAGGATGTAAAGAGGTTCATGTGGATGTAGTTCCGGGTACAATGCAGCTTCCTGGGTGGAGAGATACAAAGAGAGAGAGATGTAACTAGTCATACGTGCAACGCATTAGAACAAAAAACAGGGGCGGCACAGTGGCGCAGCAGTAGAGTTGCTGCCTCACAGCATCAGAGACCTGGGTGCTGTTTGTGTGTGGAGTTTGCTTCGTTCTGCCTTTGACCGTGTGGGTTTCCTCCGGGTGCTCCAGTTTCCTCCCATATCCCAAAGACGTGCGGGTTTGCAGGTTAATTGTAAAATTGCCCCTAGTGCGTAGGGAGTGGATGAGAAAGTGGGATAACAGGTGATCAATGCGTGTGAACGGGTGATCAATGGTCACGGGGCTTGGGCTCGGTGGGCTGAATGGCCCGTTTCCATGCTGCAACTCTAAACTAAACCTGACCTGAGAGCAGTAAAACACAGGAACAGGCCCTTCAACCCACAATGTGCTTGGCGAACACGAAGCCAAGGCCAACTCTTACCGACCGGCACGTGATCCATATCCTTTCTTTCCCTGCATATCCATGTACCTATCTTAAAGCCCACTATCGTATCTGCCTCCACCACCACCCCTGGCAGCGTGTTCCAGGTAATCACCACTCTCTGTGTAAAAAACATCCCCGGACATAGAACATAGAAACATAGAAAAATAGGTGCAGGAGTAGGCCATTCGGCCCTTCGAGCCTGCACCGCCATTCAATATGTGCATGGCTGATCTTCTAAGATCAGTGCCCTGTTCCAGCTTTTTCCCCATATCCCTCCTTTAAACTTTGCCCCTCTCAACTTAAAGCTATGCCCCCCCACTTTGTGACGTTTCCACCCTGGAAAAAAGGTTGTGACTGTCGACAATCACTATGCCTCTCTTAATTTTGTATACTTTTTTCAGGTCTCCCGTCAACCTCCAATTGTCCAGAGAAAAACCAATCCAAGTTTGTTCCAACTTCCCTTTGCTGCTAACACCGCGTAATGCAGACACATTGAATAAACAACTGGACAAAACTGAAATGTTTCACATCGCTTACCTGAAGAGTGTAAAGATTATGACTGCAATAACCAGAGCGATCAGGGATGTTACATATCCGGCTGTGTACACTGGTTTCAGATCGAAATGGGAAGCATTCTGGTTGAACAATCAAACAATTAAAACAACATACTTTCAGAGGTGTTGAATAAACAAGTTCAGTTTCATTTTGGAGATACAGTGTGGGAACAGGCCCTTCGGCCCACAAGTGTCCGCGCCGACCAGAGATCATCCCTAACACTAATTCTATCCCACACACTAGGAACAATTTACAGAGGCCAATTCACCTATAAACCCACACTTCTTTGGGATGTGGGACGAAACCTGAGCACCCGGAGGAAACCCACGCGGTCACAGGAAGAACGTGCAAACTCCACACAGACGACACTCGTCGTCAGGATCGAACCCGGGCCTCAGGCGCTGTGAGGCAGCAACTCTACCGCTCTGCCACTGTGCTTTCAAAGAAAGATAAGAGAACATAAGAAGTAGAAAGATAGACCCAAAATGCTGGAGTAACTCAGGGGGTCAGATAGCATTTCTGGAGAAAAGGAGTAGGTGAGATATCGGGTGAAGAATGTTCTTCAACCGACCTGAAACATCACCCATTCCTTTTCTTCAGAAATACTGCCTGACCCCCGTGAGTTACTCCAACTTTTTGTGCCTATCTTCAGTGTAAACCAGCATCTGCAGTTCCTTCCTACACATAAGAAGTACACAGGCCAGTTGCAATATGAAGAAACAAGGAACTGCAGATGCTGGTTAATACACAAAAGGACACAAAGTGCTGGGGTAACTCAGCAGATCAGACGGCATCTCTGGAGAAGAAAGATGGGTGATGTTTTGGGTTGATTCAAGTCTGAAGAATGGTCTTGACCTGAAACGTTACCTTTCCATGTTCTCCAGAGATGCTGCCTGACCTGCTGAGGTACTCCAGCACTTTGTGTCTTTTTTTGTTACATGCGGATCTATTCCGTACACAAGCAGAGAAAGAATCTTAAATGCCATAATTATCAGGGAAGAAACAAAAACCATTAGAGTAGGAATATCAACAATTATCAGGGAAATACAATGTAGAAGCAAGGAACTGCAGATGGTGGATTACAAAAAAGACACAAAGTGCTGGAACATCTTAGTGGGTCAGGCAACATCACTGGAGAAACTGCAAGGTTCTGTCAGGTTCCTCCTACCTCTTCCCCAAACTGATATTATATTTCCCAGAGATGCTGCCTGACCCGCCGAGTTACTCCAGCACTTTGTGTTTTAAGGTAAATACAATGATTTGCAAACAGATTGCAAACTCAATCTGAGTTCTCTCATTTCAATCGGGCTGAAAGAAAGAAGGGGGACTACCATTGTGAATGTCATCAGCAAATTGAAATGTTGAAACGGCAGCTTATCATTCAGAAGGTTTACGCGAGCTTACACGGGTAGTTCCACTATAACAACATAGTTGCCTTCCTCAGATGACATTTTGGGTCAGGACGTCTGAAGAAGGATCCCGATCAGAAACATTGTCTGTCCATTTCCTTCCACAGATGACCATAAAACATAAGAGCAGAATTAGGCCATTGAGCCCAACGAGTCCACTCCGCCATTCGATCATGGCTGATCTATATTTCCCTCTTAACCCCATTCTGCTGCCGTCTCCCCATAACCTTTGATGCCCGTACTAATCGAGAATCTGTCAATCTCCACTTTAAAAATACCCAATGACTTGGCCTCCACTGCTGTCTGTGGTAATGAATTCCACAGATTCACCACCCTCTGGCTAAAGAAATCTCTCCTCGTCTCCTTTCTAAAGATTTATCCTTGTATTCTGAGCCTGTGCCCTCTGGTCATAGACTTGCACTACTGGAAACATCCTTTCATTATCCATTAGGTTTCAAAGAGATTAACTCCAATGAGTACAGGCGCAGAGCTTTCAAATACAAACGCTGCCTGACCCGTTGTGTTACTCCAGCACAATGTGCCTTTTTAAAAATCAAGGTGGTACAATCTGGGCAGTAAAGTGAGTGGTGTGGCGGTATAGTTGCTCTCTTACAGCGCCAGAGACCTGGGTTCGAATCTGACTACGGGTGCTGTCTGTACGACTTTGTACGTTCTCCCTGTGACCGCGTGGGTTTTCTCCGGGTGCTCCGGTTTCCTCCCACACTCCAAAGAAGTACAGGTTTGCAGGTTAATTGGCTTTGGTTAAAGTAATACATTGTCTCTCGTGTGTAAGATAGCGCTAGTGTACGGGGAGATCGCAGGTCAGCGCAGACTCGGTGGGCTACAGGGCCTGTTTCTGTGCAGTATCTCTAAAGTCTAAAGTCAATATGTTTTTGGTTTGTTAAACAAAAGGCACCTGTTTAGAATCCGTCTCAAAATCACAAGCCTCCAGGAATGCAGGTGTTAAGTTACTCCATCCGCTCTCTGTGCAGGTCCGGTACAGAATACCTATAAAACACAAAGGTAAATACTGTCATAAGCTGGTAGAGCAGCTATCTCACAGCGCCAGAGACCCAGCGTTCGATCCCGACCTCGGGTGCTGTCTGTGCGTTCTCCCTGTGACCGCATGGGTTACCTCCGAGTGCTCTGGTTTCCCCCCACATCCCAAAGGCATGCAGGTTTGTAGGTTAATTAGCCTCAGTAAACTCCCCCCTTAGTGTGCCGGGACTGGGTAAGAGCGTGGGGTAACATGGAACTAGTGTGGATTGCTGATGGTTGGTCGGCGTGGACTCGGTGTTTCCGTGCTGTATTTTGGAATCACTCCATCAAATGCACAGCAAGCTCAGGTTGAACTAGCCACTGGAAAGAAATAAACACATAAAGATAAATAAAGACACAAAAGTGCTGGAGTAACTCAGTGGATCAGGCAGCATCTCTGGTGAAAAGGAATAGGTGACGTTTCGGCTCGGAACCCTTCATTAGACTCACTCTGAGTTGTGTGAGATCCACTTTCATTGCTTCCATCTGTGATAAGATCTAAAGAAGGGCCCCGACTCGAAATGTCGCCTGTTCTCCAGAAATCCTGCCTGACCCGCTAAGTTACTCCAACACTTTGAGCCTTTTTTTTGTAAACCAACATCTGCATTTCCTTTTTTCTACACAAAGATGACTTGCAGGTAGCAGGAACCAGCCAATAAGACTCATGTAGCATGCTCTTAATTTATTTGCAAGTCATATCAAGTCAAAGAGCAATACAGCATGGAAAGAGGTCCTTCGGTCCACCCTGTCCATGCTGACCAAGCTGCCATTCTGGGGTTTGTCCCAATTGCCTACATTTGGCCCATATCCCTCCAAATCATTCCAACCTATATATCTGTCCGTATGACATATGAAAATCATAATTATAGGGGCTTCTACACCTTCCTCTGGCTGCTCATTCCAGATACTGGCTGTGAAAATGTTGCCCCTGTGGTCCTTCTTCAATCTCTCCGCTCTCACCTTAAGCCTCTACTCTAGGTTTAGAATCCTCTACCTTTGGAAAAAGACTGAGCGTTCACGTCATCCATGGGACGGAGATTCATCTATTCACATCATTGATTAGTGCATGGAGTGGAGTATACGAAGGATCAATGGCTTAGGTTTATTACTGTCATGTGTACTGAGGTACAGTGAAAAGCTTTGCCTGCATGCTATCCAAACAGATCAGATAATACTGAAAGTAAGCGTGCAGGTACAGCAGGCAGTGAAGAAAGCTAATGGCATGTTGGTCTTCACAACGAGAGGATTTGAGTAGAGGAGTAAACAGGTCCTTCTGCAGTTGTATAGGGCCCTGGTGGCCTCTTCCTGCACCTATTTTCTATGTTTACTAGACATAAATACAATCGTCAAACTGAAATACAATAGGTAGAGCAAAGGGGAAGATACAGAGTGCAGAATATAGTTCTCAGTATTGTAGCGCACCAGTTCCATAGACAAAGTCCAATGTCCGCAAAGGGGTAGAGGTGAATTGGACAGCACCCTTGCTTATGGAAGGGTTCAGAAGCATTCGGAAGCCTGATAACAGAGGGGAAGGAGCTGTTCCTGTGTCTGGTGGTACACACTTTCAGGCCCTCAAGCTTCTGTACCTTCTGAAAGTTCTGACCAGATTTTCCCAGTTCCTCTCCCCTTACTGGAATAACACTTGCTCCCGGAAAAAGTGATGCAAGCAAAAATATTTCACTTGGGCATCTTGCAATGTTGATTTCACTAATTTCAAGTAACTCCTGCATTCTCTCACACCCTCCCACCCCCTTGTTGTCCTACCAGTTCCACTGTTCACATCCTTGTCTCCCCCTTGTTATCACCCCTTCCCCAGCCAACAATGGGCCATTATGGGATCCACCCTTCCTGAGGTCATCTGTTGCTGGCCCGAATTTGTTCTGGCCTATTTTTCGCCTCCAGTTTATTTCCTCCCCAACCACACCCACTCCCATTTCTCCCCATCCCACCTCTACTTTCAGTCTGAAGAAGGGTTCCAACTCGAAAAGTCACCCATTTCTTCTTCTCCCGAGATGCTGCCTGACCCGCTGAGTTACTCCAGCATTTGCTGTCTGTGTTTGGTGTAAAGCGGCACCTGCAGTTCCCCCCTAAACTCGGGAGCTTACCTTTGTGATTTAAGCGCAGGTAGCTGGGGCAGGTCCTGTTCACCACCTCTCCGACAGAGCTGGCAGGCCAGCAGATCATGTTATCCCACCAGGTAGGGCAACCTGCAGAGAGACAACACAGGGCCGCAACCCATCAACACACAGACAGCACAGGAGTCTGCTGCACTTACACACACTCCGGCATTGCAATGGTCAATGCATCACACCAAATGCCGTAACACACACAAAGATTACCTGGATGGCGCGGCGGTAGAGTTGCTGCCTTACAGTGCCAGAGACCCGGGTTAGATCCTGACTATAGGTGCTGACTGTACGGAGTTTTGTATGTTATCCCCGTGACCTGCGTGGGTTTTCTCCAGGTGCTCCAGTTTTCTCCCACACTCCAAAGACGTACAGGTTTGTAGGTTAATTGGCTTCTGTAAATTTTATATTGTTCCTAATGTGTAGAGCTAGTGTAGGGGGTGATCGCTGGTCGATGCGGACTCGGTGGGCCGAAGTGCCTGTTTCCATGCTGTACCTCTAACATCTAAAGTTTACATGAGATTAACTCAAGATATAATTGTAAATTGTCCCTAGTGTGTGTACGATAGTGTTAATGTGCGGGGATCACTGGTCGGCGCAGACTCGGTACTTCGGAACGCTGCCAATGTAAATCATTGGGATTCATTGGAAGACTCGTGGACAGAAGATACAGAAAAAAAAAACGTGAATGTAAATCGTCTAAATTCCACTTTCTTGGCTTTTCGTCATTTTCCAAATTAAATTTACAGAAGTGATATTGGTGCCTATAGTTTAGTCTTTTAGCAGTCTGAAAATAATATATATCCTGAATCCTCTCTGGAGTCAGGTTGTATCCAGCGACCTCTCTTGATTCCTGGACCACATGTCTGCTCTTGAGATCTGTCAACCTTAGCAAAATACTAAGAGTACGATTTACGATTTTTTTTATATCTAAAGAGTGAAGCAAACCACAAACATGTCTTAAACGGATCATTCTCATTTTAATGAGGAGAATTGTTACAGGGGTCAAGTGAGTTGTGCTCCAGATGACTGGTGCTAGGCACAACTGTTTATTAAAAACTACTGTAACCTTAATAGAGTGACCTAGTGAGGATGCAGGTTGTAAGAAGTAGAGTAATGATCTTTCGGTCATAGCTCAGCACTATTGAATGTTGAGGAAAGAACTGCAGAAGCTGGTTTAAATCGAAAATGGACACAAAATGCTGGAGCAACTCAGCGGGTCTGAAGAAGGGTCTCGACCCGAAACGTCACCCATTCCTTCTCTCCAAAGATGGTGCCTAGCCCGCTGAGTTACTCCAGCATTTAGTGTCTATTACTGACTGTTTATTCACTGCACTGAACTTTGAGGGATTGGAAAGTTCAAAATTATTATTTTTATAAATTATTTTGAACTGGTTTTAAAACTGACTCAAAGTTGGCTTATCTTACACAAACATAATTTTAAAACAATTTCTCACATTCAAATATGCATTGCTTTCCAAAAAAATCATATGATCTTGATATTAAATGCAACTGGAAACAAGGCATACTTAGAACATATGCATGACTTCCAATTCACCGCAGCAAATATTAACAAAATACTCTCAGAATTGCTCTTACCAAATTTCACCCACTTTTGTTGTGGTAACGCAAGTGTTCAAATCATTTCTGCAAGCGTTATGCTTTTCTTGCCTTTGCCTAATTGGTACGTGGGAAAGGATAAAGCGATCTCTCGGCGATGTTAAGCAGTAAAACAGGTACCCTTGCATGTATTCGTTGTTACTACGACAAACATATAAGCTTCTAGGCTGAAGAAGGGTCTTGATCCGAAACGACACCCATTCCTTCACCCCAGAGATGCTGCCTGTCCCGCTGAGTTACTCCAGCATTTTGTGTCTGTCTTAATAGACAATAGACAATAGGTGCAGGAGTAGGCCATTCGGCCCTTCGAGCCAGCACCGCCATTCACTGTGATCATGGCTGATCATCCACAATCAGTACCCTGTTACTACGGTTTAAACCAGCAACTGCAGTTTCTTCCTACACAAGCTTCTATTCTGGAAAAGCTGCTTGGTTTGTCCAGATTTATTGATGTGATTCATTTTGGACTGAGGAGGTATTAGTCATTGTGTTTCTCTCTTGTTATGTCTCTGTGTTCTAGTTACGGTAACATCACTTCACACGGAGCTTCCTTTCGCAACTGAAGTTGTAATACACGTTTATAAAATGAGAAAGTACCACTTTCCCCTCCCCACCCCCGCCCTGCTTGTTTGTCCTTTCTAACGAATCCATTTCCCTCCCCCAACCACTCATGAGCAGTGATGCAACACTCAGCCATGCAGTATAAGACAGCAGTTCGGGATGGTCAGCTATCATGGCCATTGCCAGAGTGGTGACATGTATTCCTGCAAGGCATTGGGATTCATAAAATTGTTTTGCATCTGGGAGCTGCGATATCTGGCAGCAGAAACGAAAGGGACTGGGTAAATCAACTCAGTAACAGAAGGAATTATTTCCACAGTAGACTGCCGCTGATAAACCCCTTTGGACTGACTGGCGTTGCATCTGTAATCTGTTGCATCTGTAATGTCAACTTTTGCCTCTTCTCTTTTTCTAATTAGCTTAGATAATTAGCGTGCAGCTTTTTTGCGCTGACGAGTTATGAATTCCTTCTCAGTGATTTTTGATCTAAATCTGTGCCAAATTTCAAGGAGATACCAGAAATGGGTCACGAAAGTTAAAATCTTGATACATTTCCATGTTCGGACCACAGTCTAGCTGTGCCTCTAAACTAAAAACAATTATCTCTCCTCACAGCTAATTCCCTCTAAACCAGGCATGATTCTGGAGGACCTCCTGCATCCTCTCCAAAGGCTCCACATCCTTTCTGTAATAGGGCGACTAGAACTGTTCTATTTAACTCAGTAGGTCAGGCACTGCAAACCTACACAGGCCCTTCAGCCCACTGAGTCCATGCCGAACATCGATCACCCGATCACACTAGTTCTATATTATCCCACTTTTGCATACACCCCCTCCTCACGAGGAATAAATTACTGAGAACAATTAACCTTCCAACCCGCACGTCTTTGGGATGTGTGAGGAAACCGGAGCACCCGGAGGAAACCCACGCGGTCACAGTGAGAACGTGCAAACTTCACTCTTCCTTTAGGTTTCGGTTTATTATTGTCAAGTGTGCTGAGGCACAGTAAAAAAAGCTTTGATTTGCATGCTATCCAAACAGATCAGACCATGCATGAATACAGTCAAGTCAAACTGAAATACAACAGATAGAGCAAAGGGGAAGATACAGAGTGCAGAATATAGTTCTCAGCACAAAAACGGTTCCTGAGACAAAGTCCAATGTCCATAATGGGGTAGAGGTGAATCAGACAGTACCTTATGTTATGAAAGGACCATTTAGAAGCTTGATTACAGTGGGGAAGAAGCTGTTCCTGAGTCTGGTGGTGTGTGCACTCAAGTTTAGTTTAGTTTAGTTTAGAGATACAGCGTGGAGACAGAACCTTCAGCCCACCGAGTCTGTGCTGTGCCCAGCGATCCCCGTACATTAGCACTGTCCTACACACACTAGGGACAATTTACCATTTTTACCAAGCCAAGTAGCCTACAAGCCTGTACAGGAAGGAAACTAGAGCACCCGGAGAAAAACCTACGCAGGTCATGAGGAGAATGTACAAACTCTGTAAAGACAGCACCCTTAGTCAGGATCGAACCCGGGTCTCTGGCGCTGTAAGACAGCAAACTCTACCGCTGTGCCACTGTGCTGCCATAACTTCTACCTTCTGCAGTACCTATTGTACGTATGTTTGACTAGATTGTATCTACAGATGGTACTATCTGATTGGTTTGGATAGCATACAAAACAAAGCCTTTCACTGTACCTCGATATACGTGGCAATCATAAATCTAAAGCTAAACCTGGGTGCATTCAGCACAATTTAACTTTAGACTTTTAGACTTTAGAGATACGGTGCGAAAACAGTCCCTTTGGCCCACCAAGTCCTCGCCGACCAGCGATCACCCCGTACACTAGTTCTATCCTACACTGTAGGAACAATTTATATTTTTTTACCGAAGCCAATTAACTTACAATCCTGTATGCCTTTGGAGTGTGGAAACAAAAACGGAGCACCCGGAGAAAACCCACGCAGTCACAGGGAGAACATATAAGCTCCGTAGATACAGCACCTGTAGTCAGGATCAAACCCGGGTCCCTGGCACTGTGAGGCGGTAACTGTACTGCAGTGCCACTGTGCCACTCAGGCATTTGTGCCTTTGTGGTCGGTGCATTGAAGGACGGATGGGTTTGTACTGGAAAAGGTGCAGACGAGGAAGACCAGGATGGGTTATTATGTCATTGGATATAGACTTGATCATCTCAGGACCAGAAGTGAAGCCATTTACCAGGAGATCTCCGGTCAGTGCTGTTGAAGTCTTCCATCTGGGTGAAGTTACATTTACTTTTGGCAAACTGGTGTTCATGAATCATGGTGCATGAATACAGTGTTGAGGCTATCTGTAAGATAAATATAACTGTTAAAATGTGCATAAGAATTTCATTGTTCTGTTTCTGTACATATGCCATTTGAACACCCTTGACCCATTTCATGGGTGAATCATTAATAGGGTGACACAGTTGTGCAGCGGGTAGAGCTGCTGCCTCATAACGGCAGAGACATGGGTTCGATCCTGACCTCAGGTGCTGTCTGTGTAGAGTTTGTACGTTCTCACTGTGACCGCGTGGGTTTCCTCTGGCTCCTCTGGTCTCCTCCCACACCCCAAAGACGTGCAGGCTTGAAGGTTAAATGGCTTTTGTAAAAATTGTCCTGAGTGTGTAGGATGGAAATAGTGTATGGGTGTATCGTTGGTCTGTACGGACTCGGTGGACCGAAGGGCCTGTTTCCAGGCTGTATCTCTAAAAGTGTAAAAAAAAACTAAAACTTTAGAACAGTACAGCACGGGAACAGGCTCTTCAACCGAAAATATCAAAACCAAACATGTTGGCAAGTTAAACAAATCTCCTCTGCCTGCACGTGACCCATACCCCTCCATTCCCTGCATATCCACATGCCCATCTGAAAGCCTCTCAAAGGCCACTATCTTTATCTGCCCTCGCCACCATCCCTGGTAACGGGGTCGAGGCATCCACCACTCACTGCATTTACAATTTGCCCCACACACCTTTAAACATTTGCCCTCTGACCTTAAAGCGATGCCATTTAGACTTTGACATTTGCATCCCGGGTCAAAAGTTCTGACCATGTCCCCTGGGGAGGGTTTGTTGAACAGGGAGACTGAAGTACATTGTTCCCTGAAATTGGCAACGCAGGTAGACAGGGTGGTGAAGAAGGCTTTTGCCACCTTTCCTCGGTCAGGGGCATTGAGTGCAAGAGTCGCAAAGTCGTGTTACAACTGTACAAGATGAATGATGCTTTGTTGTCACTTGTGACAAAAGTCACAGTGATATTCTTTGTTTTGCATACCCAATTATGCAAAGAGTCACCACGTAAACGGCGGCAACTAAGTTACAGTGTATGTTCCACGTACACTAGTCCCACCTCCCTGCGCTTGGCTCATATCCCTCTAAACCTGTCCTATCCATGCACCTGCCCAAAAGTCCCCCCGCAGGTTCCTATTCAATCTTTCCCACCCTCACCTTAAACCCACGTCCTCTGGTTCTCCATTGTCCTACTCCGGGCGCCTGGCCACCCAGGTAAAAGAAGGATGTCATTAAGCTGGAAACTGTGCAGCAATGATTCAGAAGGCTGGTACTGTTGGCTCGAGTTATAAAAACACGTTGAGGCTTTTTCCCATGGAAGGTCGGAAGCTTCTGGAACTATACAAAACTATGAGGAGCATTGACAGGTTACGGTGTTTTTTTTCATGGGTTTGGGGTTTAGTTTAGAGATACCACACAGAAAAAGGCCCTTAGGCCAACCGAGTCTGTGCCAACCAGCAATCCCCATACACTAACACTATCCTACACACAATAGGGGCAATTTACAATTTTACCAAGCCAGTTAGCCGATAAACCCACATGTCTTTGGAATGTGGGTAGAAACCGGAGCTCCCGCAGAAAAAACAACCCCCTTTCGTGGGAAAAACGTGCAAACTCCATACAGTTAGCACCTGTAGTCAGGATCAAACCCGGGTGGGTCTCTGACGTTGTAAGGCAGCAACGTTCCACTGCTCCACTTTTTCTTAAAGTAGAAGGCGTAGATTTAATGTGTAGGAAGGAACTGCAGAGAGAGAGAGCGAGATACAGAAAGACAGAAAGACAGAGATAGAAAGAAAATAAGCCAGTGAAAGACACAGAAAAAAGAGATAGAGATAGAAACAGAAAGAAAAACAAAGAGACACAGAGACAGAGAGAGAGAAAAAAAGCGAGGGGGGGAGAGAGGAAGAGGTAGGGAGAGAGGGGAAGAGAGGGGGAGAGAGGGGGAGAGATATATATCAATATCAAACTGCAACAGTGCACCAGGCCGTGTGAGTGTGGTGAGAGGGGGTGCTGGTACATGTTACGGACACTTGGTAAAACTGCTCTGCACTGCTATCAGTGTGGGGGAGCATGATACTTAATATAACTGACGGAAGATAAGGGAAATACTCGAAAAGGGAAGTCGATAAGGGAAGTTCACACATACTCGGGCAGCTGTTGAGACTTAGAACACCCGCTCCTAAAGTGATGCATGCAGTCAATACTAATTTTAAAATTAAAAGTTGAAAGATCTTGAGAGACATTTGCAGGGCTGTGGAGAAGTAGCGGCCAGACCTTAGAGATACAGCGCGGAAACAGGCCCTTCGGCCCACCGTTCATGCCGACTAGCGATCACCCTGTACACTAGCACTGTCCCACACACTAGGGACAATTTACAATTTACAGGAGCCAATTAACCTACAAACCCGCAAGTCTTTGGAGTGTGTGAGGAAACCAGAGCACCCGGAGAAAACTCACGAGGTCTCAGGGAGAAGGTACAAACTCCGCACAGACAGCACCCGTAGTCAGGATCAAACCCATGTTTCTGGTGCTGTAAGGCAGCAACTCTAACACTGCGCCACTGTGCTGCCCAGAAGCAGCGGGTAGTGCGATTGTTTGGGAGACCCATTGGTGGCTGTGAGTTAGGATCCCTGGGATGGCGGGACTGTCATACGAGGAAAGATTGAAAAGACTAGACTTGTATTCACTGGAGTTTAGAAGGATGAGAGGGGATCTTATAGAGACAAATAAAATTATAAAAGGACTGGACAAGCTAGATGCAGGAAAAATGTTCCCAATGTTGGGGGAGTCCAGAACCAGGGGCCATAGTCTTAGAATAAAGGGGAGGCCATTTAAAACTGAGGTGAGAAGAAAGTTTTTCAACCAGAGAGTTGTGAATTTGTGGAATTCTCTGTGGAGGACAAATCACTGGATGGATTTAAGAGAGAGTTAGATAGAGCTCTAGGGGCTAGTGGAATCAAGGGATATGGGGAGAAGGCAGGCACGGGTTACTAATTGTGGATGATCAGCCATGATCACAATGAATGGCAGTGCTGGCTCGAAGGGCTGAATGGCCTCCTCCTGCACCTATTTTCTATGTTTCTATCCCATGGGATTGGGACAGAATTAGGCAAATGCCTGCAACATCCACCAGCCCTGCCTTTCACTTCACTCAGCATCTTCCTGGGCTGTGATGGTTTGTGTTCCTCTCCCTCGCAAAGCAAAGGCCGATACAGTACATTGTTTGGATCCTATATTGTTTACAGAGCACTATGTTTACATTCAGTATTATGTTTTGCTGCTGCACGTAATAATTTTATTGTTCCGTTTTGGGACATATGACAATAAAACACTCTTGACTCTTGAACACCAGTCTCCGTTTGCCCCAGACTACGCCACACCCTCACCTCACGCTGGGAGAGGAAACATCAGCCGGGTTCCCAAACACATTTCCCAATGATGATCTTGTGTGTATGGCACCCACTTGGGATTGCCACGTAAGGAATGAAATTCGCTTAGAATACTACTTTCATGATCTCAAAAGCCTCGCTTGGAAACCCGAGCTCTGTCTTTTCCATGGAAGAGCACTGCCCACTGTTCTGTCTGCCTTGTACGATGTCGATTGGGCGGGTGCATGGACAGGGGTGGTTTAGAGGGATACGAGCCCAACGTGAGCAAATGGGGACTAGCTCGAAAGGACACAGAGTGCTGGAGTAACTCAGCGGGCCAGGCAGCAACTCTGGAGAACATGGACAGGTGACATTTCAAGTCGGGTCCTTTCATTAGACTGATTGTAATGGGGTGGGAGTGGGGGGTTGGGGGGGAAGAAAGTTGGAAAAGGGGAGAGGCTGGACAAAACATGGCAGGTAATAGGTGGACATAGGCACGGGGGGGGGGGTGTGGTTTGATAGGCAAATAGTTGGAACAAAGGCCAGAGACAAGAACAGAAGGGGTGAGACAGGTTTGAAGAGTTGCAGCTTGTGTAGTCAGAGGGAGGAACGTAGCGGGGTGTGGTGGGGGGGTAAAGAGGGCATTTGGTGGAGAAAGGGAGGGGTATGGGGATCTTCCATAAAACTAGAGAGTTCAATGTTTATACCATTGGGTTGTAAGCTACCCAAGCAGTACATGAGGTGCTGTTCCTCCAGAATCGTAGACCTTGGCGGATGACGGTCATCTCGGTCAGCATGGACAAGTTGGGCCGAAAGGCCTGTATCCGCTGAAACACTATATTCTGCACACTAGTATTTTCTCTTTGCACTAGATTTTGTACTTGAGTATAGATTGTTTGTACCCATGTCGGGTATGACTTGACTGGATAGGAGGCAAACAAAGTTTTTCACTGTATCTTGGTGGGCATCTCTCCCCTCTCCCCTCCCCACTGTTGTCGTCCACCTCCACTCCTTTCTCTGGCTTCACGATTCATGCCCTTTCCATCATTATCTTACACCTTTTGTCTTTTCATCTCTGGCCTTTAGTTTAGTTTCGACGTACAGCATGGAAACAAGTCCACGCAGGCCACCGATCACCCGAACGCACCAGTTCTATGTTATCCTATTTTCTCACCCCCCTCCCAACACACAAGGGGCAATTTACAGGGGATCAATTAGCCTACAAACCTGCACATCTTTCAGATGTGGGAGGAAACCGGAGCACTCAGAAGAAAGCCACGTGGTCACAGGAAGAACGTGCAAACTCCACACACAGACTGCACTTGAGGTCAGGATCGAACCGGGGTCTCTAGTGCTGCAAGGCAGCAGCTCGTCCAGCTGTGCCACTGTGCTGCCCTAAATGCCTGGGCCCTTATCTTGAGACCATGTACCTAATCCCTAGATTAAACACCATTTGCTGTGTACCCAGGTCAACCTTTACATACAAACAGCTCCCATTGAACTTCAGCTTCTATTCTTACCCATTAATTCCAGGTAGAGGTAGGGGTGGCACATTAGTGCAGCAGTAGAGTTGCTGCCTTACAGCGCCACAGACCCGGGTTCAATCCTGACTACAGGTGCTAACTGTGTGGAGTTTGGAGGTTCTCCCTGTGACCTCCATGGGTTTTCTGGGTTTTCAGGGTTTCCTCCCACACTCCAAAGGCAGACAGGATTGTAGGTTAGTTGGCTTTGGTTAAAAAAAATTGTTCTTGCAATGTAGGATAGAACTAGTGATGGCTGGTCTGCATGGACTCAGTGGGCCGAATGGCCTTTTTCCACACAGTATCTCTAAACTAAAGTGTATTGTCATTTGGCTCCATAGACTGATAGCAATTTGGATTGTTGGCACTGTGAGGCAGTGGCGTTAACAGCTCTGCCACTGTGTCGCCCATTGTTCTGTGACTTCCCTTCCAGTATGTTCAATAAAGTGCAATATGTCTTCACTGGAACTTCAATGTAAATGTTGCTAACACAGTTGTCATTGATTGTAAATATTGATTAAAACATTCCTAAGTCTGATGCATTGAAACTGAAGAGCGTGTTTGCTGAATATTGTCCACCATCATGCCATTGCATGTTAAACATGTGTTGTATAAATTCTATGTCCAAATTTAGCCACTTTACATAACTCGGCGAGACCAGTTATGGGTCGAAACCTCACGCTCGGAAGTTGTACAGTCATAGAGTCATACAGTGTCGAAACAGACTCTTTAGCCTAAATTGCCCAAGCCGACCATCATGTCCCATTTACACTAGTCCCACCTACCTGCGTTTGGCCCATATCCCTGTAAACTTGTCCCACCTGCCCGTGTTTGGCCAATATCCCTCTAAACTAGTCCCACCTGCCTGCGTTTAGCCCATATCCCTTTAAACTTATCCTATCCACATAAGTGTCTAAACGATTCTTAAACATTGTGATAGTACCTGCCTCAACTCCCTCCTCCGGCAGCTTATTCCATATAAAATCTATTAAATCTTATTCCTATTAAATCTTTCCCCACCCTCTCCTTAAACCTATGTCGTCCGGTTCTCGATTCCCCTACTCTGGGCACGAAACGCACCTCTCATCTCACCATGATCACCCCTCATCCTCCAGCGCACCAAGGAATAAAGTCCTAGGCTGCTCAACCTCTCCCTATAACTCAGGCCTTCGATTTCCTGCCAACATCCTTGTAAATCTTCTCTGCACCCCTCGACCACACGGAAAAGATATTAAAACCAGAATCTTATCTAGCCTTTCAGTAGATGTGTATGATTCTGTGGCATCAGTTTAAGAAGAGGCACAAAGGTCTGGGCCATGGAAATGTATATAATGACTTCATTGCTTTATTAGTTTTAACACATCATTGCACTTTGCATTGTCCAGACGTTGCGAAAGGCACCAATTAAATGCACATCATTTTATTTTCCTATGAAAGCAATGATTATTAATAAATGTGGGTAAAATACCAAAATAAAAGCCTCTTTAACCCTACAGCATGGACACAGGCCCTTCGGCCCGACTTGTCCATGCTGACCAAGTTGGCATTCTGTGCACATTCTATATGTCTGCATTTGGACCATGTCCCTTTAAATCATTCCTATCCATATATGTCCATATACATCCAGAGTAGGGGAATCAAAGACCAGAGGAAATAGGTTTATGGTGAGGGGGGAAAGATTAAAGAGGAACCTGAGGCGCAACTTTTTTTTTTACACAAAGGGTGGTAGGTATGTGGAACACGCTGCCAGAGTAGATGGTTGAGGCAGGTACTATCACATCGTTTGAGAAACATTTAGACAGGAACATGGATAGGACAGGTATAGAGGAATATGGGCCAAATGCAGGCAGGTGGGACTAGTGTAGATGGGGCATCTGGTTCGACGTGGGCAAGTGGGGTCGAAGAACCTGTTTCTACGAAGTCTGACCCTATGACTATATCTTAGTTGTAGTATTAGTGTTCTGAGATGCAGCATGGAAGCAGGCCCTTCGGCCCACCAAGTCCACGCCAACCATCAATCACCCATTCACACTAGTTCTATGTTATCCCACTCTCTCATGTAATATCCAATGTAATGGCTTTTAAAAGTCCAAACTCTGTCCTTATATATTATATTATTCTCCCCATCTCCCAATCAATTCACCCTGGATTTCTACTGCTCCATTGCACACCAGGGGGAAATTTACAGAGGCCAGTTAATCTGACCTGCAAGTCTTTGGGATGTGGGAGGAAACCGGAGCACAGGGAGGGAACCCACAAGGAGACAGTGTGAACTCCACACAGAAGTTGAACCTGCTTCACTCGGGCTGGGAGGCAGCGGCTCTGGCAGCTACGCCAGTGACCCCGGGGGTGGAGTACTTGTAGTATTTAGGCTGTTGTCGTGAAAGTATTTCCCATTTGACAGTAACCTCCCAAACACAATACACCTCTGCTCAAGACTCGGATGCCAATTAGGTTCACAACAAGTCGTAAATCTCATTTACTTTTCATAATATTTATAAAGAGGAATGTGGGAAGTTCCAAGAAATCAAACAAGCACTTTGTTTTTGTCTTTACGGGGAAAAAATTGAAAAGCCTTACCAGTGATAATTAGGAAACCAGGATCTAGGGAGAATGAGAAACTGAAGGACATTGGTATTAATGAAAAAAAAGAAATAGAGAGGTTGGTGAAACCAACATCAGACAGGTTCCAAGGTGTCGATGATCTGAAAGAGATGCTATTGAAATAGTGGATGCTTTGATTTTTATCTGCCACACCACAATGGATCCTGGAATGGCAAAATATAATTGGAAATTCAGCAGCAATATTTAGGACTAAAAGACAAAGGAGCTGAATTAGCCCCATCAACTCTGCTCCGCCATTTGAGTTGAGTTTGAGCTTAGTTTATTGTCGTGCCAAGGTATAGTGAAAAGCTTTTGTTGCGTGCTAACCAGTCAGCAGAAAGACAATTCATGATTACAGTCGGCCATCCACAGTGTACAGATACATGATAAAGGAAATAAAGTGAATAACGTTTAGTGCAAGATAAAATCCAGTAGGGTCTGATCAAAATAGTCCAAGGGTCTCCAATGAGGTAGATAGTGGCTCAGGACTACTTTCTAGTCGTTGGTTGGATGACTCAGTTGCCTGATAACAGCTGGGAAGAAACTGCCCCCTGAATCCAGAGGTGTGGGTTTTCATACTTCTATACCTTTTGCCCGATGGTAGAGAGGGGAAGAGGGAGTGACCCATCCGTGATTATACTGGTGGACTTGCCAAGGCAACGTGAAGTGTACATGGAGTCAAAGGAAGGGAAATTGGTTGGTGTGATTGTCTGGGCTGCGTCCACAATTCTCCGCAATTTCTGCAGATCATGACTGATCTATCTTTCCCTCTCAACTCTGTTCTCATGCCTTCTCCCCTCTGATGCACTTACAAATCAAGAACCTATCAATCTCCACTTTAAAGACTTGACTTCCACAGCCATCTGTGGCAATAAATTCCACAGATTCACCACCCTCTGGCTGAAGAAATTCCTCCTCATCTCTTTTCTAAAGGTACGTCCTTTTATCCTGAGGCTGTGCCTTCTGGTCCTAGACTCTCCCACTAGTGGAAACATCCTCGCCACATCCACTCTATCCAGTTTTCCAGTTATTATTTGTAGGTGGCACAATATATTACATGATGTGGATTATTGACTTGGATGAAGGGATTAAAAGTACCATTAGCAAATTTGCAGATGATACAAAGCTGGGTGGCAGTGTGAACTTTGAGGAAAATGCTATGAGGTTGCAGGGTGACTTGGACAGGTTGTGTGAGTGGGCGGATGCATGGCAGATGCATTTTAATGTGGATAAGTGTGAGGTTATCCACTTTGGTGGTAAGAATAGGAAGGCAGATTATTATCTGAATGGTGTCAAGTTAGGAAAAGGGGAAGTACAACGAGATCTGGGTGTCCTAGTGCATTATTCACTGAAAGGAAGCATGCAGGTACAGCAGGCAGTGAAGAAAGCCAATGGAATGTTGGCCTTCATAACAAGAGGAGTTGAGTATAGGAGCAAAGAGGTCCTTCTGCAGTTGTACAGGGCCCTAGTGAGACCGCACCTGGAGTACTGTGTGCAGTTTTGGTCTCCAAATTTGAGGAAGGATATTCTTGCTATTGAGGGCGTGCAGCGTAGGTTCACTAGGTTAATTCCCGGAATGGCGAGACTGTCGTATGTTGAAAGACTGGAGCGACTAGGCTTGTATAAACTGGAATTTAGAAGGATGAGGGGGGATCTTATCGAAACATATAAGATTATTAAGGGGTTGGACACGTTAGAGGCAGGAAACATGTTACCAATGTTGGGGGAGTCCAGAACCAGGGGCCACAGTTTAAGAATAAGGGGTAGGCCGTTTAGAATGGAGATTCTCCGGCCTCAGAAGGCAGTGGAGGCCAAGTCTCTGAATGCATTCAAGAGAGAGCTAGATAGAGCTCTTAAGGATAGCGGAGTCAGGGGGTGCGGGGAGAAGGCAGGAACGGGGTACTGATTGAGAATGATCAGCCGTGATCACATTGAATGGTGGTGCTGGCTCGAATGGCATACTCCTGCACCTATTGTCTATTGTCTATTGAATGGGAAGATGTGCCATTGTTAAGATGGAAAACGTGCAGAAAAGATGTACACGTATATTGCCATGATTTGATGGACCAGGTTGCAGGGAGAGGCTGGGCAGGCTAGAACTTTATTCCTTGGAACGCAGAAGAATGGGGGGGGGGGGTGATCTCGTAGAGGTGTATAAGATTATGAGGGGCATAGATAGGGTGAATGTACAGGTCTAAACTTCAAAACAGGCCCTCCACCGATCTTCCGGCAACTGGTGGTCCGACTCCTCTTTTAAGCTGGACAAAATTCCGATGGCACACTTGAAATCCCCCCCTGGATGTCCTCACGAATATGCAGCGGCCACTCTCGACCTCAGCGGGACTTCCACACCGATCGGCGGGTCCACTTTGCTCCCTGCGGCTGGGGCTCCGGCACTCCGACCCAGCCAGAGCAGGCGGATCCGCGTCCATTGCCAACTTCCTAGCCCGGCTTTGCGGGCTGGTATCTATCTCCACTCCCCCACCACCACCCAACGAGGCCATGACTTTGGTCGGTCCGACAAAGTGGATAACCCGGCAAGGCTCCGGAACTGTGCCCGAAAACCGGCGGTGGACCTGAACCTGTATTAGCTTCAGGATCCGAGCGGTTGCTAGCCGTTGATCTAACACACACAGAGGACGTATATCATGGGTAGGTAGGCAAGATGATTGGGGGGAGGGGGGGGCTACATGTACATTACAACTGTCCCATCCGGTGAAATGCTTTGAATCGCTCTCTAGCGCATTGCCACTGACTGTAAACAGTGCAAACATCCAGCCAGGAGGCTGCGGCTGTTACAACATTAAGGGCAACTTGGTCAAGCCATTCACACCCTGAACATCCTTAGTCCAACAAGCAAGAGGTTCTCCTCTGGGACTGGGTGAAGAACCTTGCATAGCATTTTAGTTTACGTTGAACTGAGCTCGTGAACAGTTCAAACGCTAACTAAACTATGAACTATGAGCTGTCTTGATTGCACTAAGCACCTGAATTTTTTTTGCATTAGTGGGGTTTTTAGTTCCGTTTCTCAGTGCATCATGTTATCCATGAGTAAGTACTGTGTTTCCAGACCTATTCTGCAGCAGAAAATAAGAATTTCATTGAAGATAAACACAAAAGGCTGGAGTTTTGTACCTTGTTCGACCTGGAAAATTAACTCTGCTGGTAACTCTGTGCGCTGGTCCCAAAAGAGGATTGTTTATTATCCAATACAATTGCCCTGTTCTTTTTAGTTTAGTTTAGTTTAGTTTAGTTTAGAGATACAGTGCAGTAACAGGACCTTCGGCCCGCCGAGTCCACGCCGACACACATGAGGAACAATTTACAATTTTGCCAAGGGGGAACGTACAAACTCTGGCCAGACAGTTCCCGTAGTCAGGATCGAACCCGGGTCTCTGATGCTATAAGGCAGCAATTCTACCGCTGCGCCAGCGTGCCACTCTTAAATCTCTTTTCTACCTGTTAATCTAGCACCAGTTCCAGTTGTTCTCATAATATTATAAAGCTGGGTGTGCTATTCTGCACACTTTGCTCCACCTATTGTACTTGAGTTTGCCTTGATTGTATTTAAGTACAGGACTCTCTCATTTTGATTGAATAGCATGCAAAACAAAGCTTTTCACTGTAACTCAGTACAGTTGACAGCAATTAACCTAAACCTAGGCAAAAAGAACTGCAGATGCTGGTTTACAAACAAAACGGACACAAAGTGCTGGAGTAACTCAGCGGGTCGGTCAGGCAGCATCTCTGGAGTGCATGAATAGGTGACGTTTCAGCCCCAGACCCTTCTGAGAAACTAAACCTAAATCAGTTTGTTTCTTCACAGGTGCTGCCGGACTTACTGAGTGTTTGGCAAAACACAAAAAGTGTCGGGGGGGGGGGGGGGGGGGGGGGGCGAGGGACGACTCAGCAGGTCGGGCAGCATCTGTGGGGGTAATGGATAGACGATATTTGGGGCTGGGACCATTCTTCAGACTTAGAGTCATAGAGTCATATAGCACAGGCCCTTCTGTCCAACTTGCCCATGCCAGCCAAGATGCCCCATCTACGCTAGTCCCACCTGCCTGCATTTAGTCCATATACCTCTAAACCTGTCCTATCCATGTACTTGTCCAAATGTCTTTTAAATGTTGTTTTATACCTATCTCAACTCTCATCTGGCAGCTCGTTCCGCATGTGAAAAGGTTGCCCCTCAAGGTTCCTATAGAATCTTTCCTGTTTTAAACATATCCTCTAGTTCTTGAGTCCCCTGCCCTGGGTAAAAGACTGTGCGTTGAAGACGGGTCTCAATCCGAAACATCACCTATCCGAGTTCTCCAGAGATGCTGCCTGACCCGCTGAGTTACTCCAGCACTTTGTGTCCATCTTCGGTGTAAACCAGCATCTGCAGTTCCTTCCTACACAATTATCCATAAAACACTTACCGGCTGATGAAGAATTAGACAGAGTGCAAGGTGCAGAAAGATGTGTGCGATGTATTCCGGCAGCGACTGGGGTGAAGACATTGCTCCTGAAGTATTTTGCAGCACGCCTGTAAGGTCAGAGCCCCCTTGCTCGGTGCAACTAGTGGGCGTTCTGTGCGGCTGATCAGCAGCAGAGGAAGGTGCAGAGAAAGAGGGACGTCCTGTTGTCCGGGAGTCTTCTCTCCAAGGTCTTTCCTCTCCCCCTCCACCTTTCCTCACCTCCCCCCGAGTCAGAGACGTGAAGAGTCGCTCTGGTGTCGAGACACCGACTGCCGGCCGGTTTATAACACAACCTTTCCCCAACGACAGCAGTGACGCCCTCCCCGCTCGGTGCACTGACGCGCTGGGCTGGACCAGCCTTGACTGGACGCAGGTTTCACTTGGTATTCCTTGCCGGGTGTCCCCTGGAAGGGAAGAGGGGGGGGGGGGGTTCCCTGCCTCAAGCACAGGTGGGAGGGAGAGGGAGTGGATGAGAAGGGAAGGAGGGGAGGGAAGGGAAGGGAAGGCAGAGAGAGGAGGGGAGGGAAGGGGGAAGAGGGAAGGGAGAGGAGAGACAGAGGAAGGGAAGGTGAGGGAAAGGGGAGAGAGAGACAGGGAGAGAGAGGGATAAGGAGGTTGGAGGGGAGAGAGGGGATGAGTGGGAGGGGAAGAGAGGGGAAGGGAGGGGAGAGAGGGGAGGGATGGAGAGGAAAGAGAAATGGATAGGGAGGGAGGAGTGGGAGGGGAGAGTGGGGATGAGTAGGAGGGGGAAAGAGGGAGGAAGGGAGGCGGAGAGGGTGAAGAAAGGACAGAAGGGAGGGGAGCACAAATAGAGAGAGGGTCCGGACCATCTCAAAACTGGCTCACGTAACCAACCCTGAACTGGCATCTCGGCTAGATGGACGAGTATTCAATTATCATATGAACCAACGGTGAAATTCTTACGTGCAGCAGCTTAACAAGCCTGTACACTAGTTAATATATGAGAAACTGGAATTTAATAAATTAATAACCACATTACTAGTGCAGATAAGAACAGCCCAAAGTCCTTTCTGCACTGAGTCTGTGTAGGTTCATGGTTGAGGTTAGTGTTGTGTGGTGTTCATGAGTCTGATGATTGTTGGGAAGAAGCTGTTCCTGAACCTGGAGGTCACAGTTTTCAGGCTTCTATATTTAGTCACTGAAAGGGAGCATGCAGGTACAGCAGGCAGTGAAGAAAGCCAATGGAATGTTGGCCTTCATAACAAGAGGAGTTGAGTGTAGGAGCAAAGAGGTCCTTCTGCAGTTGTACAGGGCCCTAGTGAGACCGCACCTGGAGTACTGTGTGCAGTTTTGGTCTCCAAATTTGAGGAATGGTATTCTTACTATTGAGGGCATGCAGCGTAGGTTTACTAGGTTAATTCCTGGAATGGCGGGACTGTCATATGTTGAAAGACTGGAGCGACTAGGCTTGTATACACTGGAATTTAGGATGAGCGGAGATCTTATCGAAACGTATACGGTTATTAAGGGTTAGAGGCAGGAAACATGTTCCCAATGTTGGGGGAGTCCAGAACAAGGGGCCACAGTTTAAGAATAAGGGGTAGGCCACAGAGAGTTGTGAATCTGTGGAATTCTCTGCCTCAGAAGGCAGTGGAGGCCAATTCTCTGAATGCATTCAAGAGATAGCTAGATAGAGCTCTTAAGGATAGCGGAGTCAGGGGGTATGGGGAAAAGGCAGGAATGGGGTACTGATTGAGAATGATCAGCCATGATCACATTGAATTGCGGTGCTGGCTCGAAGGGCCGAATGGCCTCCTTCTGCACCTATTGTCTATTGTCTATTGTCTATTGTCTATACCTTCCCGATAGTAGCAGCGACATGAGAGTGTGGCCAGGGTGGTGTGGGTCTCTGATGATGCTGGCAGCCTTTTTGAGGCAGCGATCCCTTCGATGGTGGGGAGGTCAGTACCCGTGATGGACCGGGCAGTGTTCACCACTCTCTGTAATCTCCTTCGCTAGCAGACAGAACTATATTGCGGTACATTTGTCAATAATAAATCAATACAAACCTCAAAATAATTATGGTCACTACACCAAACAAGTCGGAAATATAGACACAAGAAACTAGATGCAGGTTTACAAATAAAACATAAAGTGTTGGAATAACTCAGCAGGTCAGACAACATCTCTGGAGGACATGGCTAAGCTACATTTTGGTTCAGGACCCTTCTTCAGACTGATTGTAGAAGAGGGGAGAAAGCTGGAAAAGAGGCGGCAGTAGGACAAAGCCTGGCAGGTATAGGTGGATACATGTTGGACAGGACAGAGATGAAAAGACAAAAGATAAAAGAGGCAAGAACACAAGGAGTGAAGAGTTTGGTTTAATTTAGAGATACAATGTGGAAACAGAACATTTAGCCCACCAAGTTCACACTGACCAATGACACTACACTAGTTACAATCTACACACTAGCGACAATTTACAGAAGCCAATTAACCCATAAACCTGCATGTCTTTGGAATGTGGGGGGAAGTTGGAGCACCCGGAGGAAACCCACACTGTCACAGGGAGAACAGACAAACTCCGTACTGACAGCACCCACAGTCAGGATCAAACCCGGGTCTCTGGTGCTGTGAGGTAGCAGAGAGGCAGAGTTTTCAAGTCCAAAGACTTCAAACTCCACTGCCAGAGTCCATGTGGAGTCTATTGTAAATATTTAGGGGCGGTACTGTGGCGCAGCGGTAGATTTGCTGCCTGTCACACGCAAACTCCACACAGACAGCACCTGTAGATCGAACCTGGGTCTCTGGCGCTGTAAGGCAGCAACTCTACCGCTGTGCCGCCCTTCTTATAATCTGCTTGCTCTCAAGTTCCAGTTCCGATGAAGGGTCTTTGAGCTGAAACATTAACTCTGTTTCTCCACCAGTGCAACCTAGTCTGCTAAGGATCTCCGGCGCCTTGTGCTTTAGGGATTTAACGTAAGGCAATATATAAATACAAGTCATTGCATCTAAGTCTACATCTGGAGTTGTGTAGGAGCCTTTGTCAATCCATCAAAGAGGTATGAACCTTTGACAAGGTCTGACGATAAATATCCAATCTATTCTGCTGAATTATTTGTCTCTTCGTGGGATTTGCTTCACGTCTGCTTTATTCACACCGATCTCTGCAAGACATTTATCTTCACTATGTAAATAAAACCGCCGCGTAAAAGCGGTGCCTGGACAGAGTCTGACATCGAAATCAGATCAAAACATTTTGTCGAGCAGTCTTGTAAAATGTGTGGGCTTTTAATGGCTCTCGTGTTCACAGAAGCAGGAGTAATTGTAAATGCTTTCCAAACTTGCTCACCTTTCACAGAGTACAGCTAAACACTTGTGACATGCTTTCAGCTGCTGGAATTTTTTAAGTTGGCTAATTAATCGAGCGGAAGCAAGGTCACTTTTGGTTTTTTTTGTTTGTTTATTTTACATTAGAGATACAGCGTAGAAACAGGCCCTTTGGGGCCCTTTGCCGACCAGCGATCCCCATACACTAACACTATCCTGCACATACTAGGGACAAATTATTTTTACCAAAGCTAATTAATCTACAACTCGTACGTCTTTGGACTGCGGGAGGAAACCGGAGCACCCGGGGCGAACCAACGCGGTCACAGGGAGAACGTACAAACTCCATACAGACAGAACCCATAGACCGGGTCAAACCTGGGTCACTGGCGTTGCTTAACTTTCAGGGAACTATGTACCTGCACTCCCAGATCCCTCTGCTTGATGCACTCCCTACCTGTGACGCCAATCTCAGGGAACTTATGTATTTGCTGCACCCCTAGATCCCTCTGCTCTACAACACTCTCTATCTACCTGTGATGCCACTTTCAATGAACTATGCACCTGCACCCCTAGATCCCTCTGTTCTACAGCATTCCCTATCTACCTGCTACGCCATTTTCAGGGAACTATGTACCTGCACTCCTAGATCCCTCTGCTCTACAACATTCCCTATCTACCTGTGACGGCACTTTCAGGGAACTATGTACCTTCCATCCGAGATCATAAGGTCTATCTGTGACGCCACTTTTAAGGAACTATATACCTGCACTCCTACATCCCTCTGCTGTACAACACACCTGATAGTACCCGCGAAGCCATTTTCAGGGAACTATGTACCTGCACTCCTAGATCCCTCTGCTGTACAACACACCCTATCTACCAGGCACTGTAAAGCAGCAACTCGACTCCTGCATCACCATTTTAACCTAATACAAATAATTTACATGCAGTAAAACTGTGCTGATTTGATTACACTTGGACTTGTAACAATTTTGGCCTGGTAGATTTGACAAACTATTGGCCATCTTTAGTTTAGAGATACAGCATGGAAACAGGCCCTTCGGAGAAAATGTCCACGCCAACTATCGATCGCCCGTTCACACTAGTTCCATGTCATCCCACTTTCTCATTCACTCCTTATACAGTAGAGGGCAATTTACAGAGGCCAATTAGCCTACAAACTCGCATGTCTTTGGGACATGGAAGGAAACGGGAGCACCTGGAGGAAACCCACGCGGTCGCAGGGAGAACATGCAAACTCCAAACACAGACGATGCCCGAGGTCAGGATCGAAGCCGGGCTCAGGGTTGAACCTACGAGGCAGCAGCTCTACCATCGGCGCCACTGTGCCATTTGAAGGGAATGCAGGAAATAGAATGGGACGTGTTTTAAAAGATTGTGAGCACTAGAACAAGTTGAGTGTCAAGGGAGTGCAGGCACTGGGGCAGCATGGTGGTGCAGCAGTAGGGTTGCTGCCTCACTGCGCCACAGACCCCAGTTTGATCCTGACCATGGGTGCAGTCTGACAGAGTTTGTACATGACTGCGTAGGTTTTCTCCGGGTGCTCCAGTTTCCTCCCACACTCCAAAGACTTACAGGTTTGTAGGTTAATTGGCTTCGGTAACAATTTTGAAATTGTCCTTAGTGTGTAGAATAGTGTCAGTGTACGGGGGGGAGGGGGCGTGGACTCGGTGGGCTGAAGGGCCTGTTTCTGCGCTGTCTCTAAAGTCCCAGCCTGCTCAACCTCTCCCTCTGGCTCAGGCTCCCAAATCATGGCAACATCCTCATAAATCATCTCTGCACTCTTTCCAGCTTAACGACGACTTTCCTTCAGCAGGGTGACCAATAGTGAACATATTACTCAATACGACGATGCCCGGAATTTACCATAATATCCTGGGAATCAATGCAATTTCCAATCCTTTTCGAGACACAAGAGACTGCAGATGATGGAATCCTGGGAAGAAAGCAAGTGCTGGAGGAACTCAGGGGGTCAGGCAGCATCTGCGGAGGGAATGGTAGATGATGTTTCAGGTTGGGATATTTCTTCAGACTGATAACTCAACATTCATCTGTCCATTCGTTCCACAGACACTGCCTGACCCGCTGAGTTCCACCAGGACTCTGTTTTCTCCCCTTTTAGTGGGGGTTTTTCTGTAAGCTTACCCTCACGGAACTAAACAAGTCTCTTTACTGGGGCAAGGGAATCTTATTCTCACAAGATATCTTAAGATGGATAAGACCATGAAACATAGGAACAGAATTAGGCCATTCAGCCCATTTGGGTCGGCACTGTCATTCGATCATGGCTGATCTATTTTTCCCTCTCAACTCCATTCACCTGCCTTCTCACCACAATCCTAAACACCCTTAATAATCAAGAACCTATCCCTTTCTGTTTTTAAAATACTCAATGACAGTCTCCACAGGCATCTGTGGCAATGAACTCCACAGATTCACCACCCTTTGGCTAAGGAAACTCCTAATTCTCCATTCTAAAGGTACGTCCTTTTATTCTGAGGCTGTCCCCCTGGTTTCAGACTCTCCAACTACTGGAAACATCCGTTTCCACATCCACTCTATCCAGGCCTTTAACAATTCAGTAAGTTTCATTGAGATCCCCCCTCATCCTTCTAAACTCCAGCGAGTACAGGCCCAGGCTCGGATAGCGACAGATTACATGCTGAATAAAGGACCTTCAGATTCAGACTGCCATATGTTGTATGTGATGCCATGATTGGGAGAGTCAAGAGGAAAGAGTGGTTAATTGTCATATTTACCGAAATGGAACAATGGAAGTTTTACTTGCTGCAGTGTAACAGGTCTGTAAACACAGCACTGAATAGATAGCATTATACGTGAAAGATACATCTTCTGGATGTGCTGGGACGCATCCTCAGTGATATGACGTGAGGTCATCGGGTGTTTTGGGTCTCACAACATCAGACACCCTCGCCCAGGCGACCCAGCCGGGGTTGATCAGGCCCCGACTTGCGTCCCAGTAGCCACCGGCCACGGATCAGCCCTCTTAATCTAAGAGGCTTTCTCTGCGGCTTCGCTTGCGGATTGAATGGCCCTCTTCTTTGCCGGCCCCGTAATGCCCAACTGGCTGAGGACTTTGCAGAGTGAGTGTCCTGCAAGGCCTCCACAGCCCACCTCTGTGGGTTCATAGCATGTCTTCCAGCCTCTGTCCCGGCACATCTCCAAAACACGCAGAGTAAATGCGCAGACTCCTTTACCCAGAGGTGGGGAGTCTAGTATCAGTGCGCCAGTGGATCTAAGGGGGAAAGATTTAATAGGAACCTGAGAGGCAACGTTTTTACACAAAACATGATCATAAGGTCATAAGGAATAGAGGTAGAATTAGGACCAAAGCCTAGGATCCTTCCGCTGCTGGACATGGGGGGCAGGGTGTGGTGGAGACACCTCTCAAAATAAGGGAAGGGATTCCACGCCAGTGGGCTGCATGAGTGGCAAGGGTGGGGATAATTTTGTGTAATTGGTGTAATTAATGTATGTATTGAACGTATGTATAGTCTCCGAGAAAGTCCGATGGAGTTTTGGAAGGAACATGTTTTGAATATATTTATTTCTTGAATAAAGTATTTTTTGATAATATTTTTTTTTTTAAAGAATTAGGCCATTCGGTCCAACAAGTCTACTCCGCCATTCAATCATGGCTGATCCATCTCTCCCTCCTAATCCCATCCTCCTGCCTTCTCCCCACAACTTCTGACACCTGTACTAATCAATGATAGGTGTATGGAGGTAGTTGAGCCAGGTACTATCGCAACATTTACTAACATTTGGTCAGATACATGGACAGGATAGGTTTAGACAATAGACAATAGGTGCAGGAGTAGGCCATTCGGCCCTTCGAGCCAGCACCGCAATTCAATGTGATCATGGCTGATCATTCTCAATCCGTACCCCGTACCTGCCTTCTCCCCATACCCCCTGACTCCGCTATCCTTAAGAGCTCAATCTAGCTCTCTCTTGAATGCATTCAGAGAATTGGCCTCCACTGCCTTCTGAGGCAGAGAATTCCACAGATTCCCAACTCTCTGACTGAAAATGTTTTTCCTCATCTCCGTTCTAAATGGGCTACCCCTTATTCTTAAACTGTGGCCCCTGGTTCTGTACTCCCCCAACATTGGGAACATGTTTCCTGCCTCTAACGTGTCCAACCCCTTAATAATCTTATACGTTTCAATAAGATCCCCTCTCATCCTTCTAAATTCCAGTGCATACAAGCCTAGTCGCTCCAGTCTTTCAACATATGGCAGTCCCGCCATTCCATGAATTAACCTAGTAAACCTACGCTGCACGCCCTCAATAGCAAGAATATCCTTCCTCAAATTTGAAGACCAAAACTGCACACAGTACTCCAGGTGCGGTCTCACTAGGGCCCTGTACAACTGCAGAAGGACCTCTTTTATTATTTGAATGGTGTCAAGTTAGGAAAAGGGGACGTACAACGAGATCTGGGTGTCCTAGTGCATCAGTCACTGAAAGGAAGCATGCAGGTACAGCAGGCAGTGAAGAAAGCCAATTGAATGTTGGCCTTCATAACAAGAGCAGTTGAGTATAGGAGCAAACAGGACCAAATGGCCTGTTACTCTGCTGTCATTATTCCGTGACTTTGTCATCTGCTCTGTGTCTTTCTATCTGCTTATCACCATTTTTATCACCACTCTGTTTTATCACTTTATGCTATAATTCTCAGGCTCCCAACAGTTGAAGCCTCCGCTTACTGTGATGTACTTTTCGGTCTTATCTACGCCTTTCCTTCATTAATACGTACACATTGGCTGGAGTTTAAGGGGAGCAGCAGATAAGAACTCAAGTAGGTGGTGGCCTTATCATAGGCTTCCTTTCTTCGCCTTATTTGAATCTCAATTAAACAGCGAGAAAAAAAAATAGTCCATCTGTTCCTAAACGGCATGTGGAAAGTTCATGGGAGAGATTGTGAGAACACGAATGATAGATGCGACTGGTGGTGCAGCGGTAGAGTGGCTGCTTTACAGCCCCAGAGACCCGTGTTCGATCCTGACTATGGGGGCTGTCTGTACAGAGTTTGGACGTTCTCCCTGTGACCGCGTGGGTTTTCTCTGGGTGCTCTGGTTCCCTCCCGCATTCCAAATATGTGCAGGTTTGGAGGTTACTTGGCTTCTGTAAATTGTCCCAAGTGTGTAGGATAGAACTAGTGTACATATGATCGTTGGTCGGCGTGGACTCAGTGGACCGAAGGGCCTGTTTCCACATTGTATCTCTAAACTAATTAAACTAAACTAAATTAAACTAAATTAAACAAGAATAACAATCTTGTTTAAAAAAAAAAGGATACAAAGTGCTGAAGTGACTCAGTGGGTCAGGCAGCATCTGTGGAAAACATGGATAGGTGACGTTTCGGTGGGGCACTTCCTCAGACTGATTGTAGAGGCTCGACCCAAAGCATCACCTATCAGTGTTTTCCAGAGATGCTGCTTGACCCATTGAGTTACTCCAGCACTTTGTGTCTATCTTCAAGTTATTCTAACACTTGGTACCCTATTTTATAAACTAGCATCTGCAGTTCCTTGTTTCTGTATAAAGCTCTTCATTTCCCCCACCCTTTCCTCCCCCCTCTCTCTCTTTTCTGTGCCCCGTCTGGATATGCACCCATTTCTCCCTTTCCCCTTCCCCACCGTCCTTTTCCACTTCGTATCACATTTGTATAGTTTACAACCCAGCTGAATTCTCGAATTTTAAATAACAACCCTCCCTTCCCCCAGGAATGCTCACCCATTTCTACCGTTTATCCTGATCCTCTTTCCCTTCCACCCCCATCATCCTCTTCCACAAATAACCCACCCTTCTGTCTTTACATTTTACGCCTCTTCTTTCCTTATCTTCTTATCTCACAACCTTTTGGCTTTTTACCTCTGGCCTTTGTCCAACCATCTGCCAATCAACACCCTCCCCTCACCATTATCCACTTGTCTGGCTTTGTCCTGCCCCCACCTCTCTTCCAGCTTTCTCCCCCCTACTACATTCAGTCTGAAGAAGGGTCCTGACCCAAAAGGTCGCCTATCCATGTTGTCCAGAGACACTGCCTGGCCTGCTGAGGTACTCCAGTACTTTGTGTCTTTTTTTGCAAACCAGCACCTACAGTTTCTTGTGTCGAAAGCTCTTTCTGGATTGGGTAAATCTCCGGTTACTGAAGTTACTCAAAGCCAATATTGTGTCGGCTTTGTTCCAATCTGGTTAAGTTATTCAAAAATTCATGTTCATAAGTTCTAGGAGCAGAATGAGGCCATTTAGCCCATCAAATCTATTTCTCCATTCAATCATGGCTGATCTATCTTTCCCTCTCAACCCCATTCTCCTGCCTCTCCCCATAACCCCTGACACCCGAACTAATCAAGTATCTGTCAATCTCCGCCTTTAAAATATCCAACGACTCGGCCTCCACAGCCGTCTATGGTAATGAGTTCCACAGGTTCACCACCCTCTGACTAAAGATATTCCTCTTTTTTCTAAAGGTGCATCCTTTTATTCTGAGGCTAAGGCCTCTGGTCCCAGATTCTCCCCACATTCACTCTATCCAGGCCTGTTCAATTGTTCAATTAGGTGCTGGATAGTGAGAGGCTTGGAGATACCAGAAAGCAGGGAGACAGAATCCAGGCTCTCATAGATACAGCCATTGAGTCATACAGCATGGAAACAGGCCCTGCAGCCCAATTTGCCCATGCCGACCAAGATACTCTATCTACACTAGACCCATCTGCGCGTGTTTGTCCCATATCCTCTAAACCTTTCCTATTCATGTACCTGTCCAAATGCCTGAGCTGCGAGATCCATGTACCTATCCAAGTGTTTTTAAATGTTGTTACAGTTCGTCCCCAACCTCAGTGTGAAAAAGGTGCCCCTCAGGTTCCTATTAAATCTTTTGCCTCTCACCTTAAACCTGTGTCCCCTGGTTCTTGATTCCCCGACCCTGTGCAAAAGACTCTGTGCATTCCCCTTATCTATTCCCCTCATGTTTTTATACTCTCTGTAAGATCACCCCTCAGCCTCCAGCACTTCAAGGAATAGAGTCCTAGCCTGCCCAACCTCTCCCTAAATGCTCAGGCCCTCGAGTCCTGGCAACATCCTCGTAGAACATCTTTGTGCTCTTTCCAGCTTCATGGTACAACAGTCACTGCAGGAAATCATAGAGATCACTGTGCCAGCATTGACTATTAAAAACAAGACGAGAAGAGTATGTTCGGGAGATTGTGTATATTAGCTTTCAGAAAGCATTTGACAAAATCTCACATAATAGATGTATAAACAAAAGAAAATCTTGCCGGATTAAATGTCAGTGGTGGAGTTTGACCAGGGGGGGAAATGAAGGCAAGGAGAGTTGTTTATCGTAGAGAGGGGAAGTTAGCAGAATCCCAACAGATTGGGGTAGGTTTACCACTCTGTCTGATGTGACTTGATGCCCTGAGTTTGTTTTTGAGTACAGACACAAAGTGCTGGAGGAACTCAGTGGGTCAGGCAGCATCGCTGGAGAAAAAGGATTGGTGACGTTTCTGGTCGGGACCCTTCTTCAGTCTGAAAGTAGAGAGTTTTTGACTAGGTAGGGCATCATTCCAAAGGCTGTAGATGATCTGAAATGGTTAGAAGGAGCAAATGCTGAGGAGAACTGAGAACAGAGGACATGAACAATCTGCAGAGTTCCCCTGGTTAGTTTAGTTTATTATTGCCACGTGTTTTCTATAGGGTGCTATCCAGTCAGCGAAAAGACTGTACATGATTACAATGAAGCCGTCTATAGTGCACAGATACTGGGTAAAGGGAATAATGTTTAGTGCAAGATAAAGTCTAGTAAAGTCCAATTAACGATAATACAAAAGTCTCCATGGTATCACAAAATGCTGGAGTAACTCAGCAGGTCAGGCAGAAAGGTCTGACCTTTCTGTCATGGGCCTCATAGTGAGGCCCACCCAGGGCCGTCTTAACGCATGGGCCTGATGGGCACTTGCCCGGGGCCCCACGAGCATAGGGGCCCCATGCTGATCTGTGTATGTTAAGTGACTTGCAATAAATAAATACTACTTTAAAAATGTAGGTTCAATAAGTGCTTTTCTCGCAACATTTTCGGTCACTAAGTGCTTCTCACAGCGATCTGTAAGTGCTTTTCGCAACAATGTAGCACCCTAAGTCCATCGCTAAGTGCTTTTCGGTAAGTGCTTTTCGCCCGGTGGGGGCAACGGGGAGGGTGGGAGGAGGAGAGAGTGGGGGTGGGAGGAGGCAGAGTGGGACTGGGGAGGGGCCCCAGTACACTGCTTTGCCCGGGGCCCATAATGCTGTAAAGACGGCCCTGGGCCCACCGGATATTGGAGGCACAGCACCTCATATTTCGCTTGGGCAGCTTGCAGCCCAGCGATATGAATATTGACTTCTCCAACTTTAGATAGTTCCTCTGTCCATCTCTTCCCCCCCTCCCCCTTCCCAGTTCTCCCACTGTCTTCCTGTCTCCACCTATATCCTTTCTTTGTCCTGCCCCCCTGACATGAGTCTGAAGAAGGGTCTCGACCCGAAACGTCACCCATTCACTCTCCTAGATGCTGCCTGACCTGCTGAGTTACTCCAGCATTTTGTGATACCTTCAATTTGTACCAGCATCTGCAGTTATTTTCCTACAATACCAAGGTCTTCAGAGAGGTTGATATGAGGTCAGGACCGTTCTCTAGTTCCATGGCGCATTTCTAGAGGTTGGTGGGAGTTGATGGAGACATGCCAACCTTCCTAAGCCTTCCAAGGAAGTAACATTTGAATTAATATAAATATCACTGATGACCAGTTCACAGCCAATGTTTGCAGAGTGAACTTCTTCCAAACACAATCGATGCTTAAATATTTTGGTGAAAGGACTGCTAAGGTATTTGGGTTTAGGTTTACGTTTAGGATTGTTACTGCCTCGTGTACAGAGAGGTACAATGAAAAGCTTTGTTTTTGCATGCTATTCGAGAGATCAGATAATACTATACAGGCCACATGGCTCAATTTTCCCATGCCGACCAAGATGCCCTATCTATGCTAGTTCTGCCTGCTCACGTTTGGCCCATATCCTTCTAAACCTTTCCTATCCAGCTACCTGTCCAATTGTCTTTTAAATATTATTTTAAATGCCTCAACTATCTCCTCTGGCAGCTCGTTCCATATCCCCATCATGTGAAAATGTTCCCATTAAATCTTTCCCTTCTCACCTTAAACCTATGTCCTCTGGTTCTTGATTCCCCCACTCTGGGTAAAAAAAAACTCTGTGCATCCATCCTATCCATTCCCCTGAGGATTTTATACATCTATATAAGATCAAACCACAGGCTCCAGCGTTCCAATGAAAATGACCTCGCCTGCCCAACCTCTGCCTATAGTCAATAGTGTTTAATTATTAGTTGTACCAAAACGGAACAATGACATTCTTACTTGCTTGACAGGTCTGTAAACACAGTACTCAATAGATGACAATAAAAAGCAAACAAAAAAAGGTTTCATGAGTAAAAGAACACCAAATATTAGTGCAAAACAAATAAAAACCCAAGACTGTTCGCAGTTGAAAGGGTGCAGGGGAGGTTTACCACAATGAGGACTGCATTACAGGGTATGAGCTACAGGGAGATGTTACATAGACAATACATAGACAGTGGGTGCAGGAGTAGGCCATTTGGTCCTTCGAGCCAGCACTGCCAGCACCAACAGCAGATGTTGGAGAGACTTAGATTGTTTTCTCTGGAATATTAGAGGTTGTGAGGAGATCTGATAGAAATATATAAAGTTATCGGATAGGGTAGACAGTCAGAAAATTTCCCAGGGTGGAAATGCCAAATACTAGAGGGCATAGCTTTAAGATGAGAAGGGCAAAAGTTAAAGGAAATGTGCAGGGCAAGTATTTTACACGGGGGTTGCCTTGAACGTGCAGCTATGTGTGGTGGTGGTGGAGGATGATACGATAGTGCCGTTTAACAGACTTGTGGATAAGCACATGGATATGCAGGGAATGGAGGGATATGAATCATGTGCAGGCAGATAGTTGATGGTCTTGGCATCATGTTCAGCACAGACATTGTGGGCCGATGGGCCTGTTCCTGTGCTGTACTGTTCCAAGTTCCAAGTCAAAGAAAATAGCTGGAAATGTGGGCAGAGAAGTGGCAGATGGAGTTTAATCTGGACAAGAGTGAAGTGGTACATAATGGAAGGCTAAATGTAAGGAAGGTGTCCCGTAAAAGGCAGGGCCATACAAGAGGTGTGGTTAGTACAGGAGAGTTCATGTCATAGGAGCATCATTAGGCCATTCAGCCCATCAAACCTACTCCACCGTTCGATTTCAGCTGATCTATCTTTCTCTCTCAACTTAATTCCTCTGGCTTCGCCCCATGACCTTTGACATACTTACTAATCAAGAACTTGTCAATCTCCACCTCAAAAATGCTCAGTGACTTGGCCTCCACAGTCATCTATGGCAATGAATTCCACAAATTCACCACCCCTCTAGCTATACGATATTCCTCCTCATCTCCTTTCCAAAGGTGCGTCCTTTAATTCTGAGGCTGTGCCCTCTGGCCCGAGACTGTCCCACTGCTGGAAACACAAACATTCCTCCTCATCTCCCTTCTCAAGGTGCGCCCTTTTATTCTGAGAGTGTCACTGAGTTAGCACGTCTGCCATGATCTTACCGTGTGGTGGAACAGGCTGGAGGGGCCGAATGGTCTCTCCCTGCTACTCTTTCCCGTGCTGTGACTCGTCACACGGTCGGGGCGATTTGCGCAGTGTGGCCGCTCGCGAGCGAATCCAAGTGGAATCGGTCCAGGAAAGCAATCAAGCAATCCCGACGGAGCATCCGGGGAGATTTCATGACGGGAGGCATCTGGATAGTGTCCCGCTGGTGAAGAAATCCACGACCTGCTGCTGGAGCCTCTGACCCTGCCTTACAGAGATGGCGGGGGCAGGGGGGGGGGGGGGGGAATCAACAGGGCTGTGGGAAAGGTCCCACACCAAGGAGTAATGTTCCTCCCCATGGAGGGGAATAGATGGGATGACACGCAGGGTCATCTACCCAAGGTAGGAGAATCAAGAACCAGAGGACACAGCTTTAAGGTGAGAGGGGGAAGCTTTAATAGGAACCTGAGGGAAAACGTTTTCACTAAGAGGGTGGTATAAGAAAATAACTGCAGACGCTGGTACAAATCGAAGGTATTTATTCACAAAATGCTGGAGTAACTCAGCGGGTCAGGCAGCATCCCGGGACAGAAGAAATGGGTGACGTTTCGGGTCGAGACCCTTCTTCAGACTGATGTCAGGGGGGCGGGACAAAGGATCACTAAGAGGGTAGTGGGTGTCTGGAACGAGCTGCCAGAGGAGATAGTTGAGGCAGGTACTATAGCAAGATTTAAAAGACATTTGGACAGGTACATTAACAGGAAAGGTTTAGTGGGATATGGGTCAAGCCCAGGCAAGTAGGACTAGCTCAGTTGATGCATCTTGATTGTCAAGGACAAGTGGGCCGAAGAGCCTGTTTCCGTGCTGTATAACTCTGTGACTGTGAATCCAACTTGCCCATAACAACCAAGATGCCCCATCTACACTAGTCCCACCTGCCTGTGTTTGGGCCATATCCTTCTAAACTTTCCTGTCCATGTACCTGTCCAAATGTCTTTTAAATGTTGTTAGCAACACCAGTTATTGGGTGAATCAAGTCAAATCAATTTGAGTTTATCGACATAGGCACATGTACGGTGAGGTACAGGTGCAATAGAAAATCTTGCTTGCAGCAACATTACAGGCACATAGACTCAGACACACATTGTCACCATCCCCTCAGCCCACAATGAACCATTGTACATCACCTTGATCAGCATCTGCTTTGATCTGTCCTTTTCACACCTTACATGCTCTCTGTACCTTCCATAACTCCCCTGACTCTTAGTCTGAAGAAGGGTCTCAACCCAAAATGTCACCCATTCCTTCTCTCCAGAGATGCTGCCTGACCCGCTGAGTTACTCCAGCATTTTGTGTCTATCTTTGGTGTAAACCAGCATCTGCAGTTCCTTCCTATACTAAAACATAAGTTTTATGTAAATTGCACATTGATTCTGCTAGACGGTAAAATGATAGCAAAAATAGACATCAGTGCAAATCACAATTAGAAAGCAGGTCCCTGCTGGTGCAAGAGGCGGTCTGTAGTGTTCCGTTGCCGAGGTAGGATTAGGGCTGTGCAGGCCGGTTCAAGGACCTGATGGTCACAGGGAAGTAGCTGTTCCTGAACCTGGTGGTGTGGAACTTGAGGCTTCTGTACCTCCTGCCCAACAGTAGCAGTGAAAAGAGGGCACGGCCCGGATGGTATCACACCATCGGATGGTGCAAGTGTGAAAATCAGCTGAGTACAGACCGTTGCTGACAATGGATTTCATTTCCAACTGTCTTGGGACATGGTTTAAATTCCCAAGTGACCACAATGAGATTCAAACAGAGCTGACCAGAGACTGACTGTCCAGAAGTTGGACAGACTTGGATAGTTTCCTTGGAACTTCAGAGGTTGACGGGAGGCCTGTGTGATTGAGTACATAAAATTATGGGAGGCATAGATAGGGTAGACAGTCAGAACCTTTCTCCCAGGGGGGAAATATCAAAGACAAGTCGGCGCGGCCTCGATAGACCGAAGGGCCTGTTTCCAGGCTATATATCCGGAGAAAACCCACGTGGTCACAAAGAGAATGTACAAACTCCGTTTCGGCAGGCACATGGATAGGATGGGTTTCGAGGGATATGGGTCAAACGCAGGCAGGTGGGACTAGCGTACATGGGACATGATGGTCGGCATGGGCAAGTTGGGCTGAAGGGCCCGTTTCCACGTTGTATGACTCTAACACTCTATGATTGAGTAGAATGGTCAAATAGTTAGATTGATTGATTTGAAATACAGCATGGAAACATCGTCCAATCCGACCATCAATCAGCCACTCACTCTAGTTCTACGTCGTCTCACTTTCTCAGCCACTCCCTCCACGCTAGGGCCAACTTTACAGAGGCCATTTAACCCCTCTTGATCCACACGTCTTTGGGATGTGGGGGGAAACCGGAGCACCCGGAGAAAGCCCACGCGGTCTCAGGGAGAGACA